>NC_031770.1:71409121-71696042 GCF_001522545.3 Parus major | reverse complement strand
GGAAGGGAAGGGAAGGGAAGGGAAGGGAAGGGAAGGGAAGGGAAGGGAAGGGAAGGGAAGGGAAGGGAAGGGGAAAAGCAAGACAGAAAATTAATTTAGATTGGAAACATAAAAGTCCAGACACTTCTCTGCTAATGCATATGAAAATCAGAGACATCTAGGACAGGCGTTTGCCTAAAATATTTTATTAGGTAGGATGGACCATATGTTTGTCACTGTTCTGGTGTCTCTTAGGCTATAATTTGCTCTAAGACATCAAACAAATGTCATATGCTTTCATGAATAAATTGAAATTTCCCTGGAAAGCATTTATGCTGCAGCTTACAACAGAGACTGCCATCCATTTTATTGCTGAACAGAACATTGCCGCAAAAACTTAGAGAAAAATTTATGTGAATATGTATACATTCTAGATTTTGTTCAAACTCCCTAGTAGTCAGGAAAGTAGGAACATACAAAGCACAAAATACCACACCACTTTTTCATGACATTCTTTTTATCTAGAATGGGCAAAAAGATGAAAGAAAATATTATTTTTGTCAAGGACTAATCAATTGTTTTAACACAGGCAATAAGATGATGTGTTTCAACTAACTTTTGATCAATAATGAGGAAAAGAATAACTGCCAATGAAATAACTTTAAAATTTATCATATTTGTCCCCAGACAAAAGGTGTGTGAAGATACATAGGGAAACCAGGATTTTTTTTTGGTACCTAAACAAACTCTGGTTTTGGTTTTTTTTTTTTTTTTTGTATTGTTTTTTTTTTTTTTTGTATTTTATCTGTTATGATTGTAAGAATCCTTTTCATAAACATTTTTCCTCAAAACTAAGTAGAACTATTTTGATTTCCTTAATAGAGGCAGTAAATTCAAATTAGAAATTTGGTCTCTTAATGCCTACGGAATTAGTGTCTTACCTGTTGAACTCAGGCTTTAGAGGAAATTTTGAATAATTTGTGTGAATTGTGCAGTACATGATGTGTATCATGTCATGAAGCTCTTATCATGAGCAAGATGACAAAATTCAGCTGTATTAAACAATCTGGCTTGTGCTTGCAGAAAAGATCAACTCAACATGATAGACACTGTGAGATGTAGCAACTGTCTTTCTGGGGAAAAAAATTGAAAGTGGCCCTCAATAAATGCAAAAGGCAAGGTATACATGATGGTTTCATAGCAAGACAAAAATAATTACCATAGGATGAAAAGTAAAACACAGATGTAGAAGGTAAATGATAATGAAAGGATTCATATCAATATTATTTTAAATAAGATCGACCAATAATGATCAAAGAACAAACCAAACTCACATGTGTTTACTCATCAGTCAAAATTAGACTCTAGCTGTAACCCAGGGAAACATTACATTTCTGTGCATGTCTGCCAACATGTAGTTGGATCTTCACTTTGCAGCTGTCAGTGATGCCCTACAGTGGTAAATGAATACTGATGTGTTAAATTGGAAGTGCAGAAAACTGCAATGTTTAAGACAAAAGTAATAAATAATGATAGTCTTTAAAACTGTCCTTTTTATAAAATCTGTAGCTTAGGGTTGGAATGATAAGACTCCTTTTTTTCCAGTAGCTCTAGATTGAAAACATATCAAATAAACATTCACATTGTTATTTTTTGTTAATGACACATTTTCCTTCCCTTAATTTGTATGTAATGCTAACTCCCTGATACGTGTTCAAATTTAGAAGTTTTTCAGGCATCTAAAGGTTGTCACTGGCCTTCTTGGAAGAAAGGGCATCTTTACATCTCATAAGTGTGTGTTACCCAAGACCATTAAAGCCTGCCATGCAATGTGCTAATGGCTGTTCTTGGAGGCAGAACCATTTATGCACCACAGTGAAGAGAGTTGGATGGAATATATTTTGTCAGCTGTCAAGCTCAAAATCATAGGGTTGCTTGCATATTGATATAAAAGGCCAAAGGTGCATCTTGGGTGTTGGTTTTATTGGCTTTTATAAGACTTTACAAGGCAGGACTGCTGGGGTATGACTGAACACTGCTTTTGAGTCTCAGTTATTCATTACAGGATATTAACTTCTCCTAATTACTTAGTGGTTATAGTGTTTCCTTTAAGGCATGATGTCAGTTATTGCTTCTTGGCTCGGTGACAGTATTGAGAACTGGTATATAAATTTAACTAAGCATTTCATTCAGTCTGAAATATTTTATCCAAGACCATATCTGGATCCCTGTGGTGGTTCTGGGCTCCTAAATGAGACAAAGACTTACTGTAGAAAGCCCACCAGAAGGCCAAATAAAGGCTGTGAGTATCTGTCACACAGTCAAAGGTCGAGAGAGCTGGGGGTGTTCAGCCTGAAGAAGAGGCACAAATGAACAATCTCTCATAATGGAAAGTAAATGGAAAGTAAAGAAGATGGAGCCAGGATTTTTGTGGGATGTTCAGCACATGAACAAGAAGTCACTGGCCGCAAGCTAAAATACAAGAAATTCTGCTTAAATGTAAGAGAATTCTTTTTCACTGTTAGAATGGCCAAATACTGAAATTGTTTATCCAAAGAGGTTGTGGAGTCTCCATCCTTGGACTCATTTGAAACTCGTCAAAGTCCTAACTAAACTTTGTACTTAGCTTTTCTTGTGCAGGCTGTTGGACTTAGGTGATTTCCAGCAGTCCTATGCAATCTCAGCAATACTGTGATTCTGCAAATGTGTGGAGCATTTGTGAGTTTTTGCTTTTGTAAAATGGAATGTGAAATATCAAACTAAGCAGTAGCTTTCTGTAGACTTTGGTGTCCATTTGGTGTCCATTGTGAAAAGTAAATGATATATTGTTGATGTTCATCTCCTGATTTTCATGTCTTACTCCCAGATGTACATGGTCATCTAAAATATGAGTACAGCCAAAATCAGAAGGCTGGCATGGACAAAAGACTTTTATATTTGTCTTCCCAATCTTCCCACTTTTCATGTGGTACTTCTAAAACTTTTGCAAGAGCAAGCAGATATCTTTCTAGCAATTTTCTCTTAGCCCTTCCTGCTGAAGTTTTTTTCTTTTTGTAAAGTAGTTTCACAATTGTTTGTCCCAAGACAAAATAAGAATGACTCTAATAAAGCATCATCTACAGAATATCTTTGATTTAGAGTACCAGGAGTGGAAGATATTGGATTCCATTCCTCATCCAGGAAAAAAAAGAAATGTCTAACAGATCTCCTCTAATTGCTTAGCTTCATGTGGTACTTTGATAATTTAGTTGTCAATAAAGTCTAATTCCTAGTTTATTTCAAGGTGAAATTTGTTGTGATATTCTTTTAATAAGAATGGATACTGATTTGGTATATGCAGCAAATACTGAAAATCGCTGGTGAAAAGAGGAATCTTTGACATCTTCTATGGTAAGGACAGGAATTTTACAGCTTTATGTCAGTTATATTTAAAAAAAAATATTCAAAGAGATGCTACCTCTGCAGAGGAAAATTCAAGTAGATTCAGAAAGCAACATAATCCCAAAACCAAGAAAGTGTGAATCTGGGGCTGCCAAGAATCAGAAAAATTATAGACTAAGGAGGAAGAACTTGGTTTTTATTTATTATTTTTAAATAATAATAATAATAATAACAATAATAATAATAATAGTAATAATAGTAATAAGTTTAGATATCTTCAATTTCCATAGAAACAAAAACTCGTATTTGAGGTGTTGGACTAGTAAACAAATAAAGAGTGGAAGAAAGGCAGAAAAGGTAAATATTCATTTAACACAAAATTTCTAAGGACTGAGTTAATCAAAGAGCCATGAGATGGGTAAAATAAAAGCTTTTTTGCAGTTTGTGTTGTAAATATCTAATGTATCAGTTCTAGAGATTTTGCTAAGAAATTAAAAGTGTTGGAATTACAATCACCATATATGCTACTGCTCCCCACCCTCCTAATCATATTTTATTGATTTTATCACCTCAAAAACCACTAGCTATGATCTGGCAATGTGTGAGCTAATGGTATGTTTTCCATTATAAAATGGGAAGTATTGTCACACAATAATGGATAGAGAAGAGGATCTGTAGGGCACAAGAAGGCAGTCTGTCTTCAGAAAAAGTGGTGAGAGATAATTTGTTTGACATGAATATCTAGTGCAGCACTATGGCATGCAAAGGTAATTTATTTGTTCTATTTTTTTCTCATTTTAAAAACAAGTGGGAATATTTAATTGGAGCAAGAAAAGATCTAATTTATTTGAATCCTCTAATTCAGATGATGGCACTGAAGGAAGGATATTGAAACCGTTTCAGAGAAGAGCAGTAAAAGTGATTAAGTACTGGAAAATGTGCCTTATGAGATATTGTGTCAAAACCCAGTTTGACTACTGAATAAGTCATAACCAGATGGATGTGATGACATTAATTAAATACCTGTATGGATGTAGGAATCTGAGTAAACTGAAGCTGACCATAACTTTAAACAGTATTGTTTCTGTTGTAACTTTGTCTTAAATATAATTTATATAACAAAAGAAGATTAATAGTGTCTTTCCCTGGATGAGGTAGTCATTGAAAAAAAACCAAAAAAACCCCATAAATTACTGAATGGATACTTTTAAAGTAAAATAGGGTATGATTTTGCCAATGCTGAAAAATTTTCCCAGAGATTTTCCTGAGAGTTGGATTTGCAGCTGTGATATCTGTTCAGTCATTTGAACACTAAAGTTATTATTTAATAAGTTAAAACCGAAATTAGAGATCAGAATTTTTCCTCTGAGAAAAAAAAAACTAAGCAAAAAGCCCCATCTAAAACCCATACCAGAACAATACAAAAACATTAAGAAAATGCAGAACACAGGAAAGATACTGAAAAGATTTTGCATTACTTCACAAAAATTGAGTCCAATGTAATAGGAAAAATGAGGAAGAGAATTATTTCAAAGAGTTATTTATGTTGCTGAGCTATGGAAAAAGTAATTTAATTTCTAGACATTCATCCAAGGAGAAGCTTAGCTTTGCTTTTGCAACGCAACTTTTCTAGCCTGATGCATTGTAATTTTGAACAGAAGGGCTGAAAGAAGTGACCCAAATGCAACTAAGGAGTTCAGCAATGACTTCCTGGTCACAAAGATAATTCCCCTGGTCACAAAGATAATTCCCCTGGTCACAAAGAAAATTCTCAGGGAATGCTCCAGGTGGCATGCTGTGCCAGTGGAGATAGAGATGGCTGTTGGACACAAATCTATCACTGCAATACCTTAGTAAGCAAGTGTGAAAATTCAATCACAATACCTAGTGTTTCTCAAGCAGGCAGGCAGTACAAAGATTAGTGAATGATTTTATTCCTATCTGTGAAGAAAAAGAAATCATGCTTGTGTATAAAATAAATAAATAAAACAGTCTCAAAGGCTGGAAATTAAACTTAACCATATAGGACTAGTGATAATATGTGCTAGCAGGAGTGATAAATAATCTTCGAAACAATTCCCAGTTGCTACAGGATATTTTTGATGACTAAATTTTAATCAGGGAGTTGTGTATATATAGAAGTTAAGCTTTTTAAAACTCTGGCCAGTGGAGTGAAGCAAATTACAAGAAAAATTATGGCCATGAATCCTATGCTACTCTTCCGCTTCGTCTGTGCTGATATTGCACTCCATTAAGAACCAAATCACTCAAGCTGCCTAGTCCAATTTGTGAAACTGCTGATAAAAAGACTAAATAATTGACATTTGAACTTTTAAGTGAAAATGTGGCTCACCTACCATGTAAAGTAAAAATATTCTCAGAAAAATATTGGGATGACATATTCGAACATTTGAACTACTAGTTATTGATAAAGTAATGGTCTGCATTCTTCATTATTATTTCCTGAAATAAACAAACAAATGACCCATAGAATCTCCTCCTGTACAAAATTTCAGTAGGGAAAATGATTATTACATGTGCTTCTTGCATAAAGAACAAAGTTCTTTTGCATTTAAAGTCCACTATAATGTGATTTGATAGTGACCTCTGGCACTGGTAAAATATTCTCTGGGTATTGCTTGCCTCTCTTTTTTATTATTTTCTTTTTTTTAATATTAGTTGCAATGTTTTAAAAACTCAAATTGTTGCCATTCCAGTAACTTTTGCAATACAGTTTGATGTATATTTTAATAATGCTCACCAAATAAAAGTTATTTTTATAGTAAGTAGCTGATTGTAAGAGTACGGTAGTGTAAACACAAACTTGTCACAAGCTTTTGACACCAAAAAGTTAAATAGATTTCTCAGCATGATCCCACAATTATTCTGAATGCAACCTCTTCCTCCATCTTCCCCGCAGTTTTATTGCTGAGTATGATATATGTTGTGGAGTATCCCTTTGGTCAGTTTAGGTCAGCAGTCCCAGTGGTGTACTCCTCAAATTCTCGTGCACCTTCAGCTAACTCACTGTCAGGGCAGTGTGAGAAGCAGAAAAGACTTTGATGATGTGCTAGCACTGTTCAGCAGTAGCTAAAAAATTAATGTGTCAACACTGTTTTGGTCACAAAACCACAACATAACACCATACATTAAAAAACAAAAACCATACATAAAAAAAAAAAACCAAAAAACATCAACCAAAACCCAAACAAACAAAAACCCAGCTCTATCCCCACCAAAGTGATTATATTTAGTGAGTCAGAATCAGAACATGATTTGCTTCAGCTCTGTCAATATAATGCAATGTTTTTTATTTCTTTAATATGCTGGTGCTTGCAGACTTATATCTCTAATAGAAATGAAATGAATGACAAAAGAGGTGCTGCAGGAGCACTTTGTTCTGCAACATGGATGTATAAGATCCTCTGGTGAACTGGCTTGGCTGCTGCTACCAGAAGGTTTCCTCCTGCTGTGCCGTGGAACTTTGTTGCTCCTGCAATTTAGGGTAGAAGACTAGCTCTCCAATTGAATTTGGAGTTGACAACATCAGATGAAGGCAAAGACCCTGAGACTGTAACAGACCATTGCTACCAGCTCTGTTCCTTTCTGTTTCCTTATGCTTAACAAATTTTGGTCTTAATACCATTTATTTTTGCTAATGTTGTCATAAAAGGTTTAATTAATTTGCATCAATGAAAGATTCCCCTTTAAGAATCCTCCTTGAAATTAATAGGATTTGATTGCTCACACTTCTACATGCAAGTTAATATGATCCAACAGGCATTGCTTCTGCACACAAACAAACAGCGTGAAATTATAATTACAAGTAGTAAGTAGAGCAAGAAAAGCAAATTCATCTAATTTTATGTGAGCTTTATGTTTACTTTTTAAAAAATTCTTCTTTTAATTTCATTTTTAACACACATTTCTTTCTACTCTGGCAGTACTAACCAGCATCAGGAAGCAGGTAATAATATCAAATATGATTTGGAATACATCAATGTTCCATACATTCATGTGCTGTAAGGACAATTCTAAGCAAGTCTTAATAAAACTGGATGTTAATTAACCTAGCCTGATCCTTTTATCTAAGCTGATTTATTGATACATAGCACCAAAGTGTAGTAGTAGGGAAAAGTTTTGCAGTTTTAAAGAATTAATTCTAAACTATTTTCAGCCAATTATGTACAGATCACAAAATTTTGGCTTTGGTGCTTGAAATAGATAGTTTCTGTGCATTATTCATTTATGTTCCTCCTAGGGTGAGGTTAAATAGCAGCAATGAGCATCTCTATTCACTTCCCTGTTGCTGTGTAAGACGTTAGGCAGATCTATGTAGGATACAAGAGACTGCATTTGAGGAATGAACACTCTTACCTGGGGGATTTTTGCAGAGTCCAGTGGGACAGGATCTTCAGTCTAAGAAAAAGGGTTGTCAGAATAGTGAAGACTTGGAATGGAGTCGGAGGGGCTTTGCTGAAATGGACCTCTAGCAGACACAACAGGCCGTGGAATTTATAGAAAGCAACTTTTCCCAAGGCTCAATAAGGAGTTTATAGAATTTGTTGCAAACCAGCCAACCTCATAAGTAGTAGATGGGAGGAAATTTGGAAAAGAGAATGCTACATAGCGAAGACACAAGAGGAAGGGAGGTAATATTCTTGTACTCTAATGCTAGGTATTGGTTTTGTTTTCTAAGCTTACTCTATCTCTTTTAGAGCCTGGTGGTTTTGGTTGGTTGGTTTGCTTGATTGACTGATTGATTGATTGAGGTGTTTGCGGTTTGTTTGATTGTTTTTTTCTAAGAGCCTCATCCTTGACTGTGTTTCAATAGTACCTGATTTTTGTCATTTAAAAAAAATTGAGATTTCAGGGTGCATAATTAATGAAAGGTGCTGGAAGATCCCCTTCAAAGAATTGTTTCTCAGGGTCTCAGTAAAAAATCTGGTGTCAATACTCAACACTTAGATGTAGTTTGTTGACGCATATCTGCTCCACAAATTACATAAAGTTTATGCTATTTCCTGAGCTTGGCCCTAACAATTCATCAAATATCTGTGAAAATAACAACAAAGTAACAGTGACTGCATTATTTCTTGCAGTAAGAAAAGCTGTGATAGATTGATTTTACACTGACTAATTCAGTTTTTGAAAGTGAAGCATTGTATTAGTCCACAGACTATTTAAATCACAGGAAGCAAACAGATGGATAAGAATAAATGGATCTTTAGTTTCAGCCTGTTACTAAGTATTGTCCAAATAAGCACTGTGAAACAACTGCAATGCTTTTTGCAGACAATTTTTCTCAATAATGGCAATATTATAAAATGATTTGTTCAGTATTGATGCTTCATTCATTTATAGAAGAAACAATTTGCAGATTATCAGTGATGAAATAAACAGACTTTGATATGCTGTAACTCCTTGTACTCATTTCCTGGAAGAAAAAAATCTAACTTTAAAAAATGGCTTCTTTATACCACACAAACAAGTTTTTGGGTCCCAGTTCCTCGAGCCTTTCCTTACCTCTTAAACAGATTACAGAAAGGAGCAACTTTTTAGATGGTTGTCATTCTCAATGTGCTTATATTTAGAGGACTGGCTGATTATGTGGATTTACATTGTGTCTCCTGGTCTGAGTGAATAAAAATAGATATGCACAGGATGTTGCAAGTTCAGAGCAAAGAACAGTCTCAGTTGTGGGGAAAAAAAAATAAGAAAATAAAAGAAAAAGAGGTTGCTCAGAACTAGAATTCAGGGGGTATTGTTAAAGTCTCTGCTCCTGAAGGGAGGTTATTCTCCTGTGATGATAAGAGTCTGGAGAGAGAAAGGAAGCTCTGCCTCAGAAAGCAGACTGGCTGAGATTCCAGCTGGAGTTCAGAGCGGTGTCAAAAGACTGGAGCAAAATCCTGCAAAGTAAAAAGAAAGAAAAACAAGCAAACAAACAAGCTGTGTCAGCATTTTATAATTTCATCTTTAATCCTTGATCTTTTTTATCATTCTTTTCACAAGAAGAAAAGTGGAGGAAAGTGGAATATGGAGGAGATGGTAAAAGTTAAATGGTGATAGTAGTTTAATTAATTGCCCTAACTTTGAAATGGCAATTTGTACCCTCCAAGTATGTCGAACATTATGAGTCAATGGAGAAGAGCAACACAGATGCTTACCTAGGTTTCAATTGACACAAGGAAAATAGAGAAAAAATATTACACAAATATTTTATTCTGCCACATTCCTGGAAAAATATATTAGTAGCTTTCAGCCATATCTCAAAATAAGGCCTGCAGAAATAAACTAATTAAAAATATTAGTTTCAATGAACTTCCAGCATGAAAATATTTGTGAAGCTTTTTTTTTAATATATATTTGTTGTTGTGAGCAAATCTGTCGTACAGTATGGAGATGATTACTCCCTATATACTGTGATTTGAATATTTCAAAAGTTTGTACAAGATTTTTTCAGCTGAAACAGATCCAAATTTTCATTAAAATGTTGGGTACACTTTTCAATAGACATTTTTGTAGTCATAGGACATGGGGTAAAGGTTTTAAGCTAAAACAAAGTACAATTGGGCTTGAAACAAAGAAGAAACTTTTTATGAGGGTGCGATGATCAGCTTCTTAAAAATATTAAAAATATTAAAAATGCCTCTGCTCAAATTAAGGTACAAACAGGATCATATGCAAAAGTCAATATCATGGACTGTATTTAATAGTAAATATAGCAGAGAGATAAAACAGGAAGAAAAAGAAATAGAAAAGAGGTGGGGGTTGGGACAGAAAGATAGTGACACAATCAGATGAAAGAGAATATCAACACGCTGTGGATCCCACTGTCATCCCACTCTCCAGCTGGTCTTCTTGGTGGCGAGGGTCCCCTGAAAAGAATCTGATGAGAAAACAGATGTTTAGGCCAGGAGGGAATGTCCACATACTTCCCCTGGGGATTGTCAGTTTGACACCACCTCTTGCAGCAAACTCTAGGTGTGTTCCATCACCTTGTGTCACGCGCAGTCCTGCGGTGCAAGACCTCAGGAATGGCCTCGGTACTCTGCGGAGCACTTAGGTATAAAATTTATTCTAAGTGTGTTTGAAATTTGAAAACAACCAATAAAAATAATTAACACTTTATTTATATTTGATAAGTAATTTCCAAAATAATAATTTGTCATCCAGCTACACATATTTATTACACTGAAACAAAAACCTTATATGTACCACGCTGAGATTTTTTAAAGAGGGGCTGGATAGAGTAAAAGAAGGGAAAATAGATTTCTTGTTCACAAAAATTGCTGAGGTTTAAATTGCTGACAGAATTTTTAAAGAGAAAAAAGGAAGTTATCAGACTATATCAGATAAAATATGTGTCTTAGGAATCAGAACTACATTAAATGGAAGAATACACTTAATATATTTTAAATGGTGTTATTTACCTTTTGATTCCAGTGAAACTGTGAAAAGGAATTAGTTTTAAAGTCAATTGAGTCCAATGTTATTCACATGATTTGTGGTAGGTGTTTTCATTGATTGTGTAAAGAGAAACAGAATGTGTAATTTAGGGTCTTTGTCCCCTGGGACATACCAATGAAGAACATTTTGTTCTCAAGTGTCTTTTTCTGTCTACAGCAAAGGCCAGTGTGACTGTACTGAACAGCCACTGACAGGATGGAGGGGAAACAAAGAAACAGAATCAGCTGATCAGAATGCGACTGTCTGTGGTTGAAGTTACTTACTTTGATACTGTGAACATTTATACCAGACCTCCGCTTCACGCTCTGTGAGCAGTCCTGGAAAATTTAGATGAACTATCAGAGAGCATCAAGTTGAGTGAATACATAGTTTTTTGCAGAATAATGAGTTTGGTTGGTTGGTTGGTTTGTTTGTTTTTGCCTGAGAAACAGTACAGCACACTAGAGTGTATATCTGATTGAAAATAGACCTGATTAAAAGCACAGCTTTGTGGGTTTTTAGTATTTGCACTTTCCCTCAGCTATGTTACAGAGTGTATTTTTGTGAGTTTCAAACTAGATTTTTTTTTTCTTGGTTAAGCTCTGTAAGTATTTGTTGCTTTGGGGTATTTAAAATAGGATTATACTTTTATAATCTTAGAGTATTTCAAGCTATTTTAATATTAAGCAGAATAGTATTATTTTATAAAAAATTTATTTTCAGTCTTGATGCCAGTGATAAAAAGAGTGAAGATATATATACCTAAGCTAGAAATCTAAAACCTGATCTAGCATTGCTTAATTCCTTCTTATAAATTATAAATAGCTGAGATGCAAATGCCTACAAGATACTCATTGTAAATCCTAATCAGTCAGACTCAGGCACATAAATTGATAGGAGCTCCTGCACACTCAGGCTTGTGGAAAATGTCATCTTTATACTCTGTCATGAATCAGGTTACTAAGATGCTTATATTCAATGTTTTTTAAACAGGGATTCAGTTGCATTGTTTAGTAGGCAACTCTCATAATTTGAGGTCTTGGTTGTACTTTATCCATTGTTTCTGCTTTAATTTCCTTTGGGAATCTTATCAGAAAAGAATGGAATGTAACAAACAAAGAAAGTGTTGTGATCAGATTGAAGAAGGGAAAAAAGTTGTAATATGGCAGATTTTGATGTAAGAATTTCTTGATAGAAATCTCTACTCTGAAGCCTTGCTGGGGTCAGTCTGCCTGAGAAGACGCTTGCAAGGACAGCAAATTTGTCTTCTTCTTCTGAGCAGTCAGAAACATTTAAAAGTAAAAAAAGAATATTCAAGTAGAAAAATAATGTGCTTTACTTTAAAAAATAATTATCAATTCATATGCATGCCATACATATTGGAAAAGGAAATGATGTGTAATATTTCATTTGATGAAATGTGAACCAAGAAATTATGATAAAAACAAAGGAGAGACATCAACGCCTGCATAGGTTAAGAATGAGAATAATTATTTTGATTGAGGCAGGGAGATTTGACATAAAAAATGTTTCTTGCAAAAAACAAAACAAAACAAAACAAAAACCTAAGAAAGACAACCAAAACCTGAACAGAACACATGGAAGACTTACTGTATAAATGGATTGAGAAGCACTTTGGGGTAATGAGTATTTTTAGGGTGAGAATGCTGATTTTTCATAAATAAGACAAGAGAAACTCACTGGTGTATTGAATCATATCAAAAAGAATTAATCTGATTAACCAATGTCAAACATGAGTGAGGAAAAATATCCAGCAACTAAACCTTTCTTCTAAAGGGGTAAAAAGTGAAACAGTTTGAGTATAAATCATAGAGTCATGGAATCGTTATGTTGGAGAAGACCTTTCAGATCATCAAGTCTAGTTCTTAACCCAACACTGACACTTCCAAGTCAACCAGTAAACGATGTTCCATCCTGTCCCACCCTCTAACTCACTTCCTGGGGAAGGGAGGGCTCGTTCAGAGAGCCTGGCTATGCATATGTGAATGAAATGGTGCAAAAAGTCTAGTTTGCATAAGAGGCATTCACCAGGTTAATTATAAAATGAAGTTGTTTGTCTCCCTGTCCTGTGATGACTTTATGATGCTTGTATCCCCAGTTGTCTGTTCTGGTTATACTGGATGTTAAGTTCTGCACCTTTAAGACTGGTTCCAAGAGCAAAGCTGGAGGAAGAAGAAGGCACAGTTTGTGTTCAGAAAGAGCACTCACTCCCCTTCATCCTGCTCCTGGACTGTGCTGTCTGCACAGACAGCGGGACAGAGATCTCCTTTGCTTTTAGTGAGTTTTTAGCCAGCTGAGGTAGAAAAGCTCCCTGGACTGTGGCTGATTTTTTATTTTTAATTTTTTTTTTCCTTTTTTCTTGGAACTGTTCAAACTTGTTCTTGACCAAAACCCAAGAAAAACACCAGGACCTTACACCTGTGGGCCACTGGGGCCTGGGCCTTGGCACTTTCCAGTGCCAGAGGAACTGACAAGGGACTAAGAAAGCCAAGCTACACTCCATGACAAGGACTTTCTAAATTTGCCATCTCTTTGAACTACGAGAGATCTGATTGTTTATCATTATTCAATTTTTTTATGCTTGTGGATACTTTGCTTGTTAAATAAACATTTTCCACTTTTCTCCAAGGAAATATTTTCCCAAACCAGTTGGGAGAGTGGTCTTGAATTTGCTTTCTGGAGAGACCCCATTCAGAGGTTTCTTCCCAAAATTGCCCTAAACCAAGACACCCCCGCACACCTGTCTTCTTTCTTCTCTTTCTTCTCCTTCTCTTTTTTATCTTTCTCTTTCATTCTCACTGTTTATCCAAGGTCCAGACGATATCCACATGGCAAGATCAACGTAGGATCTAAGGACAGGGGATTTTTTTTTTTCTGTTTTTCTCTATTCTGTCTTCATTTGTCTTCTCTCTTGCTTTGCCTGGGAAAAGCACTGCTATCACGTTCAACCCAGTAAAATTTAAGGCTTGTTAGCCACCGCTTGTGGAAATAAACTGTAAAATTTCAGGGCCTGTTAGCCAACCCCTTTCGAGTCTAAATATTGGGCTGGCTGCTCAAGTTAAGGTGCCTGTATAATAAAAACAGGGGAGTTCCCTGACACGTGGTCTGGTGTCTTTGTTCAGACTGATGAGAACTCACCATAAACATCTCCCCCCCTCAATGGGTCATGACACAAGTCCTTTCCTCTTCTGTCCACTTTGCTACCTCTCTGTGACTGGAAAAGTCTCCTTGGCTAAACTGTGGATTAGGGTGTTTTCCCAGAGAAGAATATAGTGATATTGCTGAAGGCAAACACTTTCTCCTGTTGTCAAGCCCTTCGGCATAATGTGTTCACCATGCCATTTTCTAAATTGTTCTATGATCCTTTCTTTCTTTAAAGCATTTTAGAGTGTTTATGTTGAACCATGAGGCCAAGATAGATGGCCCTAGAATTTTTTTTAAACAAGTTAGTTTTTTTCTGTCAGCCTCAATTTTGATAAAATGATTGATGAATTGCACTCAGAAAAATCCAAGTTGTAGCCTTATTTCACTGTGACAGTAGAGTTTATTGCATTTGAGTAAATCTAAATAAAACAAACAGTAAGAGAATAATACCTGAAAAGCTCTAGGTTAATAATATTTTGCGTTCTTTTTCCTGTTTTGTCATGCAAATAATATCTGTTCTTCTCTGTTCTTTAATTTTGTTTTGTTTTGTTTGTTTGTTTGTTTGTTTGTTTGTTTTGGTACATAGTCACAAAATACTTCATATGGTGCAGAATTTGGGGAGAACAGGTTTGCAATAGTATGGCAAGCATAATGGTGCCAGTTAGCATTTCAGCACTTAGAGATGACTGGACATCTGGGAAAGGGGGTAATTTAAGGTCAACACACGAATAAGAATAAAGCTGATATGCACTTTTTTCATCTGCAGCAGCTATGCTGCCAAAAGATTGATATCAAAGTACAAAAGTCAAGTATTGTATGTTCCAGCAGTAATACATTCATAAGTTTCAGTAGATCTGTCACGTTACTTTTGATCCAAGCACATGGCTCCAGTGAATATAAAAGCTCTTCTCAAGCCAATGCAACCTAGTTCACAAGCAAAACTGGTATGGCATTATTTAAAGAATAATTTAGCATAAATTGCAGTTCCCCATGAACAACAGAAAATGCAGCTGATAATGTGATAGAAAATTAATCCTATTTATTACAGCTTAAAATTGTGTAAATTGCTGGCTGCCAGAGGAAGGAAAAGGTCTTATCCGTACAAATTTTGCTAAGCCTGACTAAATTCACCAGTTCAGTGTGGATTTCACTCTGGCAATTTTTATTGGGATATTTACTTTTTTGTGGCAGCCAAATACTGGAAACTAAGCCTCTCTCCTTATGAAGGTATCATACTTACTGGAATTTCACATGCAGTGAATATGCTCAAAGGCAAGTGCACGTGCAAAAAAAAGAATGTGTAAAACTGGACTTTGCTATCATTGATAAGTGTGTATCACAAACATTGTCTTGATTTGGCTCTTCTATTCCTATTAAAGTGATAGTTTTTATTGCATTTATTTTTATGAAATCTTGTCAATTATGTATTTTGAAAATATGTTTGCACTTTCATAATTGAAAATTAAATAAGAGCTTTTTTCATCAAAATCAATAGATCAGTCTGGAGAAAAAATTACTGATTTTTAATTTGAAAATTAATTGATCAGTTCAAATTAAGAGAGAAAGACACTCCAGTTTTGTTTCTCCAGATTAATGTCCATGATCCCTAAAGAGATAAAACCTTGTCTAATAAGTCTTTTCCTAACTTTTGGAAATAATTTCCCAGTTTTATAGACATATTCACAGGTACACAGCCATCTTTGTATAAGGAGGTTATACTCCTTATATTACATTATGTTAATGCTTTAAAGAGATCCCAAGGAATGAGTAAAGCTGAAGCTTCTCCATAGATCTTCTCAGCCTAGTGCAAACAGCATAGTCTATTCAGGAGAGAGACAAGACACCACTTTCACATATTCCTCACAGATTTCTCTCCTCTGACATCTAAAGAGAAAAATCAGTGTAAATATAGATTTCATTTTTAGCAACAGAACAAATGAGGCAACTGTCATTTCAGTGCAGCTACTGCTAGGCTGCTAACAGCACCTGAACTATTGCAAAGCTGACTCCAAAGTTATACTGTAGAAAAGCTTATGCAACATAGCTGAACACAAAAAGAGAATATAAGCATTTTTTTTTTAAAAAAAACAACTTAATCTTGGTTTTAAACACATGGGGGAAAACAAAAACATGTTAAATTTTTAAAGCAAAGTAGACACAGGAAGCATGTTTTTCAATTTGCTAAAAATTTAGTCTGGAAATTAGAAAAATCTATCTCCAGAACATGAAAAATTTAGAACATTGTTTTTCAATACTAGCAGCAGAGGTATAAAAGTTGCATATGGATCAGGAGGACAGCAAAAAACTGTCAATGGGCAGATTGCAAGCCTCTCAGAGTAAGGACATTCTTTTAATTTTCATATTTTTATGACTCAACAATAATAATTCTACCATAGGATTTTACTACTTCAGTGCATATTAATTCTGTAGTATTCATTATATCAGTTTGAGATTTATTCTTGTGTTTCTATATTTAAAAAACATTAATTATGCATTATGAAATTTGTAATATAGATTGTGTATACATCGTAATTCTTATGACAACAATGACAGGAAACATATACCACATGAGAGATTTCAGAATGTGTGTGTAATTCTTTGAAAATCTTCCCTTAAAATTCCATTAAAATTTAAAAGATTTGCAGTGTTCATTATTCTGTCATAGAAGCAACATACATGTATGAAACTACGTACAGTGCTATTTTTGTGAGATATTTTGGACTCAGCTGTTACCTGCCTTTTTAATTACTTCATTAGCTTTTTGTATCTTGTCTTTTATATAGAAATAGCAACTGTCCTTTCCCACACGAATAGAATTAAAACATATCTATTCTTCAAACTTGTGGATGACTGTCATATATTCAAAAGTCACAGCACAATTCTGTAATCAATAAAGAACTGTGTACAGCTGCTTCTAAGTCCTTCTTTCCTGTGCAACAAAGTTCCTTTTTAAAAAAAGATGCCAGGAAGGAAAACCAAGTAAATGAGTCACTCCCGGAAAGAAAACCACAAAAAACTATTTTTTAGATTTGCCATAAGATATTGTGTAAAGTTCAGATCAGCCAAAAAACGTTGAAGAGACCTTTTATCACCTCAGAATAGTGATCTCTACAGAGTATGTGACAAAGTGTGCAGAAACAGTTCACTAGGACCTCCAGACTTGCATATAATGAGACTTTTCAATACACAGCTAATTTAGCTCTTATTCATGTGCAATGAATCCTTTCCTAGTTAGGCACTTTATGAGCTTAGCAAAAAGTCTACTGTGTATTTTCAGTCTGCAGTTTTCAAAGGCTTTATCATTCTCTCAAATCAAAACAGATTTCCTATAGGACAGTGAAAGACACAGCTCCTCAGTGAAGGTTATTTTGTAAAGCTTTATCTTTCAAATGAACTTCAATTCTTTTGACTACAGAACTCATGGAAAATAAATGACTATGAGAGTGATTTATTTTTAATGTAACAATGATTAAAAAAAGTGCATTTTCCTACTAATTTCATATTTAAATGGCTAACTAATTACTGCAGCAAAAAAGAAAAAAGTTAAAATTCACAAAATCATCACTATACAGATGATTGTGGCTTTTATGGAGAGTGCTTCTGATTGTTGGGCATGAGGAAATACAGGATTAGTAGAGAAATTTCTTTTTTATAATATTAATAGGTGCTGCATCTAATAAATCACAAGAATCTATTGATTTCCATATTAAAATTCAAAAGAGTATTGGTACACATTATGTTTTCTAGTGCATATGTGAGGAAAGTTTCCTTGCAGGATGTTTTCAGGCATCTATGACACTGAGATTTATCTTGTGAGTTTTAAAGTGTTTCTTTTTCTTATAGTGCTGGAGAATATTGCTTACCTCCAGCTTAGAAGCCACTGTCTATATAAAAGGTAACTAGAATGGAGTGAAATGATGATTCTAGAAAAAATGGTCATATGGCAGTGACAAAGATTTGGCTTTAAATTGGTCTGCTTACAAAGATGAAAATTAAATTCAAATAAACTAAACATATGCAGGTACAATATTATGGAAAATCAGAAACAAAGCACTAAAAAAATCAGAAGCAAAACATCAGCAAATATTTATAATTTAGGCAATATCAGTTTCCTGAAAAAAACAAGACAGAAACCACTGGAAAAAATATCTTATATTCATGCAGTTCATAAAATTATGTGATCATATATTTATTCAAATTCCATATAAATTGTGTAAAAAGTAAGGGTTACATATGCAAGTATAATCTTTCAATTTCTCCTCAGAACTTGACTTTTTTTCTTCAATAATGATGATATGCTAAAGGTGTGATTTTCTAGAGGTTTGTCAAAGTAAAAGAAAATGTTAATGCCATAGAAGTCAGTAGAAAATGCAGATACATGATGCTGACATTTAGAGACAGTAGATACCTTCACCCCTTTATCTTGAATAAGCAAATGATGATATTAATAGATTATTAAACTCTTTGGAACAAGATTAAGTAGAAAATGGCACAGAAGGATGATTTCTTTTGTAGAGGCTTGCAGAGAGCCACTTCATTGGTTTCACAGTTTTTTTCTAAGATGATATGAAGGACTGAAGCATTTACCTTTTTCCTATGAGCAGGATGTCCTTAAATAATCACACTGTCATACGCTTTCTCTGTCCCTTGACATATTATATGCACAGCATAAATATAAATGGAGGTACATATGGATCACATTTCTATCCTTGTTTATTGGTTTGTTTCTTTTACCTTGTCTCTCCTTATTGCCATTTGTTGATTCTCACACTTTTTACTTCATTATGTCCTATTTCTTGTTTTGAAAGGTTTTCAAAATATTTTCTGATGACACTGATGATTCCGTGTGTCCTCCTGTACCTTTTGAGAACTTGTCTACAAAGTGATGATGACACCAGATCTTACTTGCAGTGTTTGGTGCCACTCGTGAAGTGTTTCACCTCTGAATAAATACATGCTCAGTAAAGACTGAGAAAACAAAAAATGAAGAATAACTTTGATAATATAACCCTCAGTTTTTCATGCCTTGCATGGACCTCTTTTGCTTACCAAAAATTTCTGTGTCAATCAGCCAATCAGATTGCAAAATTTCATACTGATCTGTTCAAGTCATGCAATTATATTAGGGAAATAAATAGCAACAAATAAATACTAAATGAATAATATTTGCATAGTGTTAAGCATTGATGGCCATAAAATAATTTTTTTCTGTTCTAAAGTATTCTTAGCTGGCTGGTTTTTTATTTTGTTCTTGTTCATATTTCTCTCCACCACCATGTCTTACACAGGAAATGTGATCTCAGCATTTAATTATGAGTTAAACTTTTGCACTTGGGCTGTTCAAAGGAATTTCAATTAGTCAAATGAGACAAAGTATCTTCTTTGACCTTCAAGCCATACTGCAAATAAAGCAAGATCAGTTTTTCAGTGTCTCCCTCTGCTGAAAACTATTAGGCAGCAGTGATAGAGGTGAACAGAGATGCTTTTAAAGATGCAGCTTTGTGCAAATTTGTGGTAAACCAAAATGTTACATACTATGCAAGCAGAAAGGGAACTTATTTCTCTACTTCCAGTCTGCCATACCACTTTATATGCACTCAAAAAGGAGAACAGAAGACTAAAAAAGCACTTTTTCTGCATGACTCAACCACAAAATGGCACAATCAGGGTTTCTAGCCTTTTCTGAGCTAACACTTTCTCACAGAGAAGCTGCAGCAGTCCAGTTTAGATGCTGGATACAGGATCAAAATTTGTCTATTGAATTAAGTCATATGATTTGAATTTTAGTTCATGACTGTGAACAATTTCAAAAGCATATGTTCAGAAAACATTCAGGGAAATATTAGATATTTATTTCTAGGTTTTCAGAGATAAGTAGTCATTCTGGATGTCTATCTTTTTCTGTACTTAAAATGGAGTAGCACTGAGTGGGAAGTTCTCAGTATGTTCTGAAAATCCTAGCTTTTAAACCACCCCAAAATAGAGAAAATTAGTATTTTCAGTTTTAAGAAAACTAAGATATGAATATACAGTGGAAAAACGAATTTGTAATGAAAAAATAAGGATATCAAATGATTTCTACATAGATAAAGGCTTTACTTCTATTTCTAATGTACCCCACACTGGTTAGTGTGGGACTTCCTAGACATGAAGAGTTGTTAACTTACCCTGAAAATGCAGTTCTTGTTGCTGTTAATACATACATGTTTCCAGCTGGTAAGTTCTTTCTTAAAGTAAAACAATCTAGCTCAAAAACCCTGAGTCAAAAACAACCTCTAAAATTATCCTAGTTATTCTTGTCCTTACGTCAAGCTGGGCACAGCAGCCAGAGTAACATAGTTTGGTCTATTCAAGCCATGAAAGGATGGTCCCAGCATACACACAGAATGAGGAAGTATTTAATTTGAATTTAGAAACACTTGAGGCACATTAACAACATTCTTTACTGCTAAGTGGAGCCTTGTATGCCAACTGGCATAACAGAAGTAATATTCTAACTTACTCCCTAGTGCTAACTATCATAATTTTAGACTGGGCCTTTTTGAAGGCTTTAAATTCTGTTCACCTTTCCGTTTCCAAAAAAAGATTATTGAATTCCCTCTTCTCAAAAAGAGATGTTTTGCAAATGACAGCTCTTTTTATGTTCTCCTTTACTTATTGTCTGCATGACACAAATTGTCAATATCCCATAGAATAAAAATAGAAAGAAAAGACAGTCCAAGAACTAGCATGGAGCTGACTAAACTTTTCAAACTAATGACTTGACATTTATCACCTTATTCTTGGCATAAAAATTGTAACTAAGAGATTCATATATAATGGTACTCTCCTATAGATTCCCCAATAAAATAATAATAAAAAATCCTTCTTCCTGATTTTGGTTTTCTTTTTTACATATGCATATAGACATAGAAAAATATGGTCGCTAAAAATATCCTTTTAAAATAGAGAATTTATAAATATTCTCTAAGCCACCATTAATAATGAATACAAATTTTGTATAAAACAAGAAATCCATGAAAGACAGATATTTTTTCATTGGCTCTTAGTCCATTCACCCAGGGAAAGAGCTAGAAAAGGATCAGTGGATGATCTTTATATGAAGAATGTATTTCAACATCATTGAAGTAGGAAGAGGACAGGCAGAAGCCTAAGGCCGTGCACTTTCCTGGGAGCAGGCTGCTTGCAGAATTTTTTTTTGTGTGTTCTATATGAATGTGCACAGTGAAGTAACTCTTGATGGGTGAAAATAAATTTTTTAACATCATTACCCAACCTGGATTCAGACACCCTCCACAAGTCTTACAAACTCTGAGGAAGACCATGCTTAAGTACTGAGTCCTCATCAGCCTTTTCTTTGCACTCAGCCTGCCCTCTGTGCAATGTGATTGCAATTCAAAGTGGCTGTAGAAGGATCAGAGAAAACTAGAGACTACCCATGTTCAGTGTGCTGGTAACAATGCAGGTTTGGCATCACAGAGCTTCTCACACCCAAAAGCAAACATAAAACTGTTAATCTGAAGCTGGAACCCAAATTAATTCATATAAAGCCAGTTATTTCTAGACTTAGTTGCTGTCGCTATTGTTATTTTACACACAATCAATTGCATTATTCCTGTGGACAGCATTAGTGACTTCTTTCGTCACGTTAGTGAAGAAAATTATTTACCAATCCCAAGAGTTATTTTGTTGATTCATGTTGATATCAAAATGATTACTAAATCAAAGTGACTGAACAAACATGTATTTCCCATTACAAAAATTGATTTAGAGTGTGACTTAATTTTGCTTATGTCTAATTAGTTCTGCTTTTAACCAAGGAGATAGAATGAAGAACCCTATTCCAGCAGCACTCAGGGCTAATCTATAATGCTTTATAACATTGTAGTCTTTAAATTATAGTTCTCAAAGGTATGGAAGGGTTCCACAGTCAAATTACATGATTTTTACTTGATTGAATAATGAGGTAAATGTAGAACTGCAAACTGTGGGAGGGATTTTGTTGTTGGGACTATTGAGATGATGCCTGAGATTGCAAAGTCATTTTTCAAGAGAGATGGTTTGCTGACTCAAAGTGGTGTTTCTCTGTTTGACCTACACATTTACTATGTGTTTCCAGTGGTTTATTTCTATTCTTATTGTTAATTTTGCACTGTTTTTATTTGAATTGTCTAAAAACATAGAACATAAAAGATGATACTTTATGATGGTGATTAAATTTGGCTTTTGTATTTTTTTCAGTTCACTCTAAGTGGTATAGTTATTGTAGGTACTTTTGTATAATTAAAATTTAATTAATAAAAAACTTACTTTTGTTCTCATGTTCCTGCAAACTCATTCTTTAATATTTTTAGAGATCTCTCTGTGGAAGGACAGCTGCACTAACTGCACAGCTCTGGCAAAAGTAACCTCCAAATATGTGACTGGGCATCAAATTATTACTGCTTCAAATGCAGCTAGAGATTCTCCTTTTTGATTACAGAGGCAATCCAGTGCTTCCAGCTTGTTACTTTTATGACCCCAAAACTTTTCTCAGAAACCTTAGCTTTTGATGGCATTACACACTTCTGTTTGATGACTATTAACATTTTCACAGGAGGAATAGAATATAATTTGGTCTTTAAATCACACACTGCTGCTGCTGAAGAGCTCTGCAGTCTTGAAGATTTGAGTCTTCAAGTTGAATTTGATGAAAGACAGCATTTGCTACAAATGCATTGTAGTCATGATGTAGTAGCAAAACCAACAGAAGAAAACTCCTAAATGAACAATAGGGAAATCCTGTGTTTGGTCAAGAAATATATAGTTCAGAAAGGAAACAAAAGTATATTAGGAAAACATTGTAAAAATACAGTGTACCTGGTGGTAATTGACCCATAAGTACCAGTTCTTTCAAGAATCATTCAAGAATCTTCCCTGAGAGGTCAGAACTGGTTATGCTACTTTATAAATATGAGTGTTAAAAGTTCTTGCACTTGTAAATTCTAAATAATTTGTAAATTCTAATTCTATTTTTTAAAATTTATTATCTAATTTTATTCTATTCTATTCTTGTAACTCTTGTGGACTTCCTGCAGCTAAGAAAACCTTTGCACAAACAGTTCAGATTTCAGAAGCATGTGTGAATAAAAATACAGTTCACCAGAGCCCTGATGTATGTTTCTGAATGCTATTTGGAACTTACCCATTTTATGAGTTGAAGCTGATGAAGGTGATTTTAGTTCTTCTACAAGGCTGGGCTAGAGATAATGAGTGGGAAACATTTTCTCTGCTTTTTAATAGAGAAGCCATTTTGCTGACAGAGGTCTTGATGACATTTTTAGTGTTTGGGTCAGTGTGTCACTGGCAAACTAGAAGCAACTTCATAATGCAAAACTAAGTCAATGAAACACAAATACAGTGAAAATAACTTCTCCGTCTATTGTGTGTGTGTATATGTGTGTGAGTGATGGGAGTTGGGGCTGATCCTGCCATACACTGCACATTCTGCCTCTCCCTGAAGAGCGCTGAAGCACACACATGGCTACTGGGGGCTTTGCCTTTCCTGACCAAAACCCTAATGCATTAATATTTAGTTTTGAAGCCATAAAATCATGGACAAAGGACTCTCTAACTCTTTAGTTAGGGAGGGTGTGTTTATTATGGCTGGTCAGCAAGCAGAGTCACCTCTCAAAGACATGTGCACCCCACCACTTCTCCTCATCCCCTATTTATTCCCCAAAGTATTACATATGCATAGACAACAAAATGCACATAATACATATTAATTTCCTGACTCCTCCCACTCCAACATCATCTGGTAATTAGCTCCATGCCCCTCTGGGAATGCTCAGTTCTTCCTTTGAAATGGGTCTGGGGTCTTTTTTAACGAAATCTTCCTCTTCCTCGGGCTTGAACTTTTTTCAACTGTGTTCTGTTGGCAGTTCTCCTGGTCCTCTTGGACATAGCTCTGATCTCTTGCTTGTGGGTTCAGACATGGTTCTTTCTTCTCCACAATAGTCCATCCTTCTTGTCTCCTTCTACAAACACAACTAAGAGAAGCAAATTATATATATCCTTGGGCAATTCATGTCACCTTGGCAATCATTTTTTCTACAAGCAAAAATATGTAACCTTGCTTTTAACTATCCCCACCTAGTAATTATTAACTACCTATATTGCTCCTACCTTAAATTTTCATATATTTCTTTTACATTGAATTTTCTTAAGTTGTTCCTATTCTAGTTAAAATCTAAATTTCCTAATTTTCTTAACTCAGTTTCCCCAGGGTTCAGTTTGTACACAGTCAGATCACATATGCATTTTGATTGGTGTTCAGTCAGCTCTCAGCTATTTGCCTCAATACACATGTCCTCCTTCCTGTCCAAAAAGGAGTGAAGACAATATTCAGAAGTCCCTGCATAGCAGGGAAGAAATTGTTAATAATTTATGTATGCATTTAACAATTTTAGCTTTCAAATTACGCTGTTATCTTGTTCTTACAATTCCTTTCTCTCTCCATAATTAAAAAAAAAAATCCTTAACTGCATAATTATATTTCTCTTATCTGTATAGATTTTGCCTTGCATATATTCCTACTTGTTATTGACAATTTTCTCTTTTATATAAAAGATCAATATTGTTGCTTTAACATTTTAATAATTACAAAATACCTTGAGGGCATTATTCCTCTGAAGCATGTGTATGACTTTCAGTAACCCCTAATGAGTTTCACTTGCTCATCAAGGTGAAAATATGCCCTATAATGTTGCATCTAATTTTCCTTCTTTGTCCTTTTCCTTAGCTAACTGCTTAGTAATGAGATGCTAATAAGGCTGTGACAGAATATTTAAAATTTAAAAAAAAACAATCAGAAATGGAGTTAGCTTAACACTTAGATCAATCTTTGAATATCATCATACAGCAAGGCAGGATACAGCGCACTTGCAGCAATACTTCTTACAATATTTAGTGTAATTTTAGAACTCTTCATCTGTCATGTTCACCGTAGGAAGAAAATGATTTCTTCAGTCCAGAACAGTTAGAGTGATCCCAGTACTGGCTGTAATGCCTTTAAAAAGGAACACTTGACTTTCATTTTGATAATGTGAAATGTCAAACTGATTGTTTCTTTCTCAGATATCAGCCAGGTGAGCTTTTTCCAGTTCACTTTAACCTTGCCATCAGCTCACTTTAATGGCAACTTATCAAACAATCTTCATGCTCTCCTGCCCAGCATGTGATCTTCCTTCAGTTTTCCTGAAATGAAAATAGGGAATACTCTGTGTCATTTGGCTGGCACCTGTCTCCTGAACTGACATGAGATCCAAACCAACTATTATTTTCACCACTGAGGCAAGAAGTAATGAAAAAAACCTTTAGCGTACAAGCTATTAACTTTTTGATACCTTTTTATTTAGATATATTGGCTCCAACTTCAGCTGTGAAGCTAAAGGCATAGGTAGTTGTTGATATGTAGGCTCAGACTCTTTAAAATTTTGCAGTCTGTTACCACAGGTCAGGCCTGTATGAACTGTTCTTTCACAAGTCCAGATGAGATCAGCTAAGTTGTTTGTGTATTTTCATGTTCTTATTTTGGTGCACATGACACAGTGACATACAGATATAATAGACAGTAATAGAATGTATGAACTCATGTATTAGTCTACAGATTATTTTCACCCTTAAGTCTGAAGCACTTTCAATAATGTGGATACTTTTCACATAGTTAGTTCCAGTTTCGTGTTGTTAATTAACTTTTCATATTTTATAAATGTTCATTTATCAAACTCATTTCAGAAAATGCAAAATATTACAATGCAAGACTGAATTATGCTTGCCAAACTTTTCAGAGGATTCTCCATTTCTCTCAACTCATTTTTCTACCACTGTTTTAAATTGAAATACATCTTTTTTATGTTGTCTCTATCTAAAGCAAGAAATTCCACAACATTTAAGATTTTTTTTATCCCTAGCTTTTTTATTTCCAATAAGGTATCCCACCATCTCATATATAGTCCACCTATGAATTTTTAAAATTTCTTGGTAAACTTTGACATCCTTTCTTTCCTATCTCACCAGCCCAGAAGGATACGATTTCTACTTTATTTTTCAGTGTTGTTGTCCTTGCACTACTTTGCTTTTTGTATTAACATTATATATTTTCTTGAGACCAAACCTCGAGATATAAAAGATGCTGTACCTTTGGCATTTCCCAAAGAATGATCTCATACCTAGATCAAAGAAAGAGTTTTCAGTTTCTTTGGCTTTACACCAACCTGCTGAGTCATCTGATATTCATTAATTTATTAATCTTGTTTGCTCTTCTATTATCCATCAGCACAACTGTGTTAGTAACTAGATCTGTATTTTTCCATAAATGAAACAGAAGGCTTGATGTAAAAAGCCTGAAAGCACTTCAGAAATGCAGATTTAAACAAGTGATGTAAAGACAGGAAAATGAATTTTGGATGGTTTTCCTTAATTGTTTTACAGTTCACAGCTGGATTCATGCTGATTAAGCTAAACTAAGAAATGGACTACCCTGACAAGACAGCAAACAGAGATAAGTGACCAAAAAGCCAAAGAATTATTCTTTTAAAATTCCATTTGAAATCTGACTGCAAGAATAAAATAATCTAAGGGGAAAATAAAAAAAAACCACAAAAAATGTTTTAAAAATAGGAAACGGGCCTTTCCAACATATGTAGCTGAGAAAAACAATGAAAACACGGTTCTTATTCTGGATTGCTTTCTTTTCTTTTGTATCTTTGCCTTTCTTACAAATAAAGAAATCCTTTGTGTTGCAGTGTCTCCACTGCTATGTAGAACAGACTATTTGGTGTGTTTTACTGCATTTATTAGGTGCTTCCACAAGTGTGACATTTGTGGAGATCATCCCTTTTAATGGTTTCTTGGTCACTGGATCCCTTGGACTGACTTGCTTCCTGGAATTAAATTCAAATACACACATACACACATACACATATATTTTTTATATGTAGGCATTTGCATGGGCATATGTACACATACATATCTCTGTGTGTCTGTCTCTGTGTGTCTATATATAGTTACATATATATATATATGTATATGTAAACATATATATTTAGACATATATAGCTATCTATAAAAGAAGAATTTACAAAAGAGCTGCACTTAAGCCTAAGACACTGGATGCTGTTGACTAGAGGAATTGATAAGGAACATTGTTAGGCAGCTCTGGAAGTCTTCAGGATGCTTCTTAGCTGCTTGTGCAGACAAGCTTGAAACACAGAATGGAAAAGTCCATAAGGGCTTTTAGGTCCTGGCTTTTTTACATGGAGTTTGCAATGTCTAAGATGTCACCCAAGCCCTTCAGAGCTTTTTGGCACTGTGCCTCTCAGACTGAAGCTTTTAGTAAGACCAACAGCCCCTCTGTGTGCGCACGCTATCGAGCAAGCTACATGGTCTTGGTAATACGTCAGTTACAAGACAATTCATGCCATAACTGGGAACACCAGCCGACTGCTTCCAGGGCAGATTGATCATGTAGACTGACCCAGAACAAATAAGCTGTGTGAACCTGTCCCAGCTTTTGACAATCAAAAATTTTCAGAGTCCCTGCTCTGGAAGTATTCTGTTTGATTGGTCCCAGACCTGCCAAACTTGGCAGCAGTAAATTGATTGCTCTGAAGCAGCCTGGCAAGACTAGAGGATTTCCCTTTGATTTGGCAAAATGCAGTCAAACCTGAGATGAGTCAATAAAAGAAATCAGACTCAGTGAAATGCTTTTCAATGAAAATATTTCCCTCAGAAATGTCAGGCCATCTGTACTCAAATTAATAGAGCCAGTTCTCACTAAGGTCATAAATATGTATTACATGCCTATTTTCCCTTAGCATTATACTCTAATCACAGTGGGCTTTTTGGTAAATGTTAAGTCAGAGGTTTTGCAATGCACATAGTATTTCACATATTGACCAGCAATCTTTGTGTTATGTTTCCCACTATTTTTTTTCCCCTGTATTAGTTCTGTGTGTATCTCCCTGAAATGGAGCATGCACTGTGCAACTGTCTAAGGCACTCTCTATATGACTTTATCCACAGTATCCAATGTTTTCTTTACCTTGTCTGCACCTGAGAAGAGTAGCTGCCTTACAGACCAGAGTTACTCAGGTTATAAGACAATCAGAGACAGTCCAGTTTGTGACTCATTATTTATATATGCATTATTTATATATAACTCATTCTTCCTGGACACCTGAACTTACTGAGATGATAGCTCTTCCTGAACTATCATGGAATTAGGGCACAGGTAGTATGCACATCTACCCTTCTCCTACTTGAGTGTGTTCATATATCAGAAGGGTTCATCAGACCTGCTTAAAGTGAAGATTAATCTGAAATAGGGTAGGTAGAGCTTGCTTATAATAACCTGAAGTTATGGATAAAATTATGATCACTGGAAAAGAGGTATTTGCACAGAGCTATGATGCTGAAAGCCTCATCTTCTAAACTGACCTTTCTTCTTTGCATATGGCAAAAAATTCATCAGTTGTAACTGGATAACTTCATTTAATTCTCTTGCCCATTCCTCAATAAGATTCATAAGTTCAGTATTTTTCAGACTATTTCTCATCAAGGTTTTTACTCAAGCCTGCTTTGAAATTTCTCTTTTGCATTCCATCATTCTTCTAAAATGTGAGAAAGCTGGGTTGTTTTGGCTGCTTGCTTGATTGGGATTTTTTCTGGCTCTTCACAGGAAATCATATCTATTTCCTAGGTATAAGTGAGTGGTGCGACTCTTTTCCACCACATGCCTCTGATTCCAGGGTAGTAAACTTGCCAGGCTCTGGTGAAAATAAGAAGCAACTCTTCTTCCTATTTGGGTTATGCCTTCCCCTGAGAATCAGGTCTTGCATTTTCATCCTGGATCATAAAGGTTACACTAGTAAGCTTAGTGTTCAGGGCCTGTAGTTGGGTACATGATGACTCTTTCACCATTAAAATTATCTTTGATAGTTTAGGTCATGATAGGTAATGCCTTCCCAGGCTGTGCCAAATAGTCTGGAGAAAAGCAAAGTTTTTGAAGAGAGATAAGACTATTCTTGGTGTTCCTGACAAAAGGTGTGGATGAGGTGTGTACGAGGGAAGAATGACAGTTTAGTCATGCACATGTTAGTCCTAGTCCGTTCTGCTCACCAGCATAAACAAAGCATCTGTGAGCCAAATGAAAGTCAGTGAATGAAATGCTGAGGTAAACCTTTGAAAATACAGCTTCAGTATTCAATAGTCATTCTCATCACACCTTTCATGAAGACATCACAAGATTACAATCTAGAAGCCTGCTCTTTCTGCATGACTGATATCTGTTACTATATGTAAAGTAAAAACATTTTCAGTACATATCTAATATGTTCATCCTGGCATCCAGAACAAACAAGATAGAACAGTTTTGATGGGACAGGACAAGTGAGAGTCATAGACTGTATCTTCTTAAAATGGAGAAGAAGGAACTAAATGTGGGTATAGATCCTTATTTAGCTTGCATGTTTTTATGGAGAACATTCTGTTTAACTTCTCTAATGAATCATATAGGGATCTTTATGATTCCATCCTTGGGACCAGTGCTTAAAAATTGGGTATTTAGATGTGTTAGCTCCTAAATGCCCTTTGAATCTAAGCCAATGAGACTTTGAGCATTTTGAAATCCCCATTGCATAATAGTGAGAGAGGAGAAGAAGAATTTTACTCAATCTGCCTAGGAATAAATCATAACCCTGAGGATATATTTTTACAATGCCTCAAATGGGAATTCATTGGGACTTTGAAGGAAAAGACTAAGAAAAATGCATCAAAGTATTTGAGAAGCCTCAAAGGAAACAAATAGAATTGGAATTATTCAGTGTGATTACATATATCCTGAAACCTAAAAGTCTAAATAGACTGATCTTAAAGCATGTATTATGGCCCAATGGAATAACTTGGAAGAAAACCAAGCTTCACTAATTGTCTTGCACATATAAAATTTGCATTTAAATAACATTAATGAATTAGGTGTCCAAGTCATAAAAATTAAAAATCCTTCTTGGTCAAAAACTTATGTTTTTAGAAGTATGCATATAAGTGCCTGATGAGTTAACAGAGTTGAATTTGCAAATTTTCTCTAAGAAAAATATTGAATTCCTCTCTTCACTAGACCCTCCAATGAATTTACAAATTCCGGTTCTGGTGTGAGCTGAGTGTTTCAGTTGCAGCAAGTTATTGTTTTGAAAGAATAGAATTTCACAATTGGTCATTTAATCAAAGAGCCAATGTCAGTTGTAGGAGTCTCATGTGCCAGGTCCTGTACTTGGGTCACAAGAACCCCATGCAACACTACAGGCTTGGAGAAGAGTGCCTGGAAAGTTGCCTGGTGGAAAAGGACTTGCAGGTGTTGGCTGACAGTCAGCTGAACCTGAGTCAGCATGTGATCAGGTGGCCAAGAAAGTCAATGGCTTCCTGCCTTGTGTCTGAAATAGTTTGGCCAGAAGGAACAGGATAGTGATCGTTGCCAGAACTGCAAGACTGAACCCCAAATCCTGTGTTCAGTTTTGTGCCCCATATTACTAGAAAGACACTGAGGTTCTAGAGACTGTGCAGAGAATGGCAAAAAAGCTGGTGAAGGGTCTGGAGCACAAGTGTTCTGAGGAGCAGCTGAGGGAGCTGGAATTATTTAGCCTGGAAAAAAAAAAAAAACGTTCAGGGGAGACTGTATCACTCTCTACAACTGCCTGAAAGGAGGTTATTGCGAGGTTGGGGTTGCTCTCTTCTGCCAAGTAAAAGTGATAGGGTAAGAGAAAAAGGTCTCAAGTTCCCCAGGGCAGGTTTAGACTGGACATTAGGATAAAAATGTCTTTCACTGAAAGGGTTGTCAAGCATTGGAATGGGCTACTTAAGAAAGTGGTGGAGTCACCATCCCTGTAGGATTTTAAAATATATGTAGATGTGTCACTTAAATGCTTTAGTGGTGGGCTTGACAGTGTTAGTTCAAGGTTGGACTTGAGGAAAATAAACTTTCTTTCCAAATTAAATGTTTATATGATTCTTTTTTTTGACACTGTCAAGAGAAGTCCTCTGATACCTGTTGTTACTTACCTGGAAAATTTCAGTTCTAAATACCAGTTGATATGGAAACTCTTCTTGAGCTATCTGTGTGAAGATTAAAAGATCAACGTCTCTGAAATGTGTTTTAAAGCTGATTGTAAATCAAGATGTACTAAAGTTAGTGTTGTATTTTAGTAGCATTTTTCTTTTGAGGCACTAGTGATTCTTTCAAAATGTATTGTAGCTTCCTTTGTGATCAACCCTTGTATAGAAGATATGAGAGACCAGTGCAAAGAAAAATATGCCTTTAACACCTTGGAGATTTTTATACAAAATTTGTCTCAGATGAGAAATGGTAACTGGTACTGTATTATTCTTTCAATGTTTTCTGAATGAAATACACCCTATTTCCCTTGAAAACCACTTATACAAAACAATATACAATACGATACAATACTTTATAAAATATGAAAAGTTAAATAAGAAATATTTAAATTGGGGTAATACTTAAAATACCAAAGTGGCATTTTAAAGACTTTTTATACCCCATGAAGTACCCAAGTCAAAATTTAGAAGAAACATCTGCCTACTTTTTTAAAGAAAATCACCCCCCAAAATCTAGTCCTGGATTTGTGCCACCATGTAAAGTAGAGACTCTATGATGTTATATTTTATTTTCTTAAAATACATTGTTTTGTGAGTTCACAGCAATAAGCTGCTATTTTTCTTTTCCGTTCCATTTGTTTCCTTCCATGTGACAAGGAACATATGGCCAGCTACATATTCTTAAAAGAGAAAATACATTCAATGTTTTCATATGCTGCTTCTATGGAACATAAGCTCAGTAATATTATTATAGTGCATTTTGCTATATTTTGTTTCATTCTCTATCAGAGAAGAAAAACAATTGGTAGAAGCCTACATGAAATCCACTTTGCCTCTTGAGTCTGTCTGTGATTTTAAAATATATTAAGAGGAATCTGTCTGAAAAGATAATCTTTACATGCTGATTATGTCAGTTGTCTGAAAAGTGCCTTGTGTATTAAATCAGTATTACTATCTGTACATGTCCATGAGCACGCAGTGATGTAACTTACATTTATTTCTACAAATTATATCCAGAAAACAGCTATTTTACTAATTGTAGGAAGTTGAATTTATCTCCGAAAGGCCGAGTAAATGAACAGCACAGATGCCCTTTGGCAAAAAGAATGATAAGTGGCTTCTGTGGACCTCCCAGTACAGATCAAACTGACAACAAGCAAAAGGTGGAAAACATAATGAATCTAGCCCACGTACATGCTAGGATTTGACATGCTTGTCTGTACGTCAATCATTGTGAAAGAGTGCACCTCAGAGGAAGAGAAAACTAACAGCTCTCAGGGATGACACTCAAGGAGACCATGGTCGTCATGTTTCATTTTTTTCCTTGTATCTGTACAAACAGTTGCAATGCAGAAAGGGGAAAGATAAGAGCTAGCAAGGAGGGGATTTTGAGTTCTATTGAAATTCTTATTTTGTGTCTGGTTTAAGAAAAACATCTATTGAAGTTTTTCTATCCAATATTAAGATGTGGACTTAGGAAAAGAAATGAATACTCTAATGAGTAGAGGTACTTAAGTTATTTAATATTTTCTTGATACATTCTTGTCTGTTAGTCTAGATTTGTTTCTGTATATATAAGTCTTAAAGGGTAAAGACAGGGCAGATTACAGCTGGTCTGTATAGGCAGGGAATTCCTATAAAAGATTAATGTTTGGAGCTGGATGTGCATTATCAGAATCATGCAACTGATTGCTTTCTGTGACCAGACCCTAAGCTTTTACAGAAAATCAATATCGTAATCATAGGTTATCATGTTGAATGCTAAATTCACACCTAACAAAATGGCTATTTTATTAGAATAAGCAATATTCTTATATTGCAAAGAGAAGGGAAAACCATACTTCAAAGCCTTCACTCTTACCATTCATTATTGTTTGCATAATCATACATCTTCCTTAGCCCTTAGCCAAGATGAGTATTGCTGGATTAGTTCACCTTGCTTAGAAAAAAAAAAGAAAAAAGAAACAATCCCAAATATCTAAAACAAAAATCAAAACACAAATTTAAGTTTTCACTTAAATTGTCAAATAATTGCAGAGAACCTAATCAGTCTAGATGGGTTGTTAAAAAAGCTACAGATTTCTGTCTCAGTGCACATATCACAATATTTGAAATATTAGCTGTTCTGTGCATTACATTAAAATTATATACTTGAATTTGAAGCATTAAACTTTGACAGAACTATGCTATGACAAGAAAGCACTCTGCAGAGAAGATACTAAAACCATCTAATAGCTGTACAAGTAATTATCTTCATATGCATTTGTGATGTTTTAAAACAACAGAAAATTTTATTTTACTTGTACAGTTCTGAAATACAGCTGATTAAAAGGCTGAGCTGTAAGTATGAAATTGTATGCTGTAATTCCAACCCTTTGTACCAAGGCTCTGAGCGAACAAATAACATGCAATACTCTAGTTGAAGGCATCAGTAATGCCTAGATAAGTTTTGGCATAAAATTGATTAAGCTACTCTAACAATATTTATGCTATATAAAAAGGAACACAGACAAGTTTTGTATTAGAGGAGTATGAAAAAAATACAGAATATGTAAAAAAAGAGACAAAATACAATGATTTGAGTTGGTTCATTCTCAAAAAGTCCATAGTCAAAAAAAAATCCTTAAAGCCTGGCTGTATTTGAATCTTCAAAATGCTAAACTATTTCACCCCTTCTGAACTAGAATCTCTCTGATTAATTTAGAAGCTCACCCCTCTAATATAATCTTTCTGTGAATGTTAGGAGTACTTACCTGTGCTTTCTCACAGTTATTTTCCCAGACAAATGCTGTGGTGAAATTTACATTAGACACTCGCTGTAGGATCTGTTTAAAATTTTTGTATGAATCTTGAACCTACTATTATTAGGAATATATCAGTATAGAACCATCCATTCCGTTTCCATACCCATGCACAATAAACCACACTGGTGCTCTGCTAGGATAACTATTACTTATAATACATTAATTCATTCTTTTGTCTTTATGTTCTCCTACTTAGAACCATTAATAAATGACCCTCTGTCTAGGAAGATTCAACTCTTGAAGGACACAATAGTGGTTACTATGGCTTGCTTTCCTCTCTGTGGCTTTGATTCTTTTGATTTTTCTGAAAGTAAAAGGTCTATTTTAAAAAGTGCTGATGGTTTGAAATCATATTCTGTGAGCTTGAGGATTCATACATATTATTATATTTTCCTTTCTGCAAGATCCAAAATTTGTTGCTAAATAGGAAAACAGATACCAACACTCAGCAAAAAACTGCAAATCTCATATTCTTCAGTCAGTGGCAAACAGTTCTTTAGAAAAAAAAGGTATATGCAAAGGATTGTGGTAACTTAGAACTACCTTCATTAATAATTTTTAAAAAGTAGTTACAACAGTTATTTCTTGGTCATTCACCCATTCATAATTGATCAGGTAAGGAAAAAAGAAGTAAAAATATACTTTTATCACTGTCTTAAAGGAAATTTCTCCTGAAGAAAAAAAAAGACCTTCTTTGTATATGCACATCTTTTTTACTATGTTTGCAGAGATTTCTACCATATCTTACAAGAAAATTTGTGTTTAGAGCTCATTAAAAGTCTTCCTTGACGTTTATATAGGGTCCTCTTGTGGATTCTAATAACTATTTCTTTGTCTTGAGCATAAAAAATCTGGACATGTAAACCAAGATGACCCACATGTCTAAGCTCATGCATAACTGCTGTTAAATATTTTAGATCACACTTGAAAAAAAAAAATCTCAATAATGTTCTTCTAGCCATGCATTTAGCAACTAAATATGACATTAAAAAGTATCCTAGGATTTCTGGTTCCAGAAATTGTAATTTGATCTACATGGAAGAAATCAAGTTTGGATGTGGGATAAATTGTCCATAATTTTTTAATGATATGTAACATCATAACAACATATGTAAAATGAACAATAACTGTTGTTTTTCATGCTTCCTAAGTACCATGCCTTTGCCAGTGGTCACGAACCATTAGCAACAGTTAGAGTAGCTGAAATTATGCAATTTCCTTTGCCAGTTATAAACAGTGTCATCACCTGGTTAGGGGTTTTTTGTCATTTTATACCAATTACGAGAAATAATAAATTGATACTAAGATGAGACATTATAAATAACAAAATAAGGTGAAGGTTATTCTGAGATGTAGCATAGGATATAGAGAACTAAACACTGAAAAACACCAGAGCAATATAATGTTTTGGAGGTAAATAAAGGGTTATTCTGAATCTAGAGATGCTGAAATGAGGGGTAAAATGCCAACCAGCTTCTTGGGTTCTGAACAGAGCCCACCCCAAATTACTGTTTATTGAAACCTGAAATATTACTGTAGTCTTTCTTCTAAATCCAGGAATTATTTCTGCTGATGCAATAAAGAAGCATGATCCCAGCTGAACTGAAACTGGAAATATAGGACAAACTGGTATTTTCACCTTAAGGATGTCTTCACACTTTGAAACGTATAACAATGGGGACTTACCATGTAATCAAGAGCTGAGAGACTACTATTACAACAGCAAATGAACAGTCAACAGGGAAAAGTAAAATACCAGATAAAAAAGTCTGGCCATACTGATAAGTTTTTTTTATTTTCACCTCAAAATATCTATGCATTACACACAATTGTGCTTGTTATCATAACCATATTAGAATTTACAGCAAACCCTCCAGTTGCAATATCTCCTGCAGTACATGCTTTGTACTTACATTACTCATGGAACATACTACACTTCAACTGAGTAGAATAAAGTAAAACAAATAGCTAGTTATTTCAGAAAACTGTATGAAAGATACAATAAAATTTCCATATAATATATTATTTTCTATCATTTTGGAGTTTTACCACATAAATTGTACATAAAGTATCTGTTAAATAATGGGCCTCCCTTTCTTTCTGCATCTTCCTTTTTTACTTTTTTACAAATGAAACTTTAATAAAAAGAAAAATTTTAGCTTAGGGTGAATTTTGCATCAGCTTTAGATTGCATTTTGCATTCTAAAATGTTTAAATGCTCTTATAACTGGTACAAGCATAAACTGTGTTATGGAGAACAAAGGCAATAAAAATACTCATACATTTTGCTAGAAAAAGTTATATTTTCTAAACTTAATAAAACTGCATCAACTTTTCAGCTTTCTTCTTTCAGGCACATTTTACTTGCTTATTTTTTCTGGAGTACTGACTAAGTCAAATTTGTCATTATCGCAAAATTTTCTCCTACAAATGAATTTTAAAAATATTTTTTATATTTCTCCTGGCTTGTTTTTTTTTGTTTTGGTTTTTGGTGTGTTTTGTTGTTGTTTTTTTTTAACTTTTTTTTAGTTTTGTTGTTGCAAAATTTTTGGTTTCATTCTCTGCTTCTGCCAACTGCTGGACAGCTGGACCTTCATTTCAATTTGCTGATGTGATTTGTATATAATCTCTTTTGAACAAAAAAAACTGTCTCATCCTTCTGGTCTCCCTGCCATTCCAAGGAGATAGGAAATCAAAATTTTCCTGATTTTCTCTATTTATAAGTGATGAATTTTAATATTACATTATATTTCTGTTGCATACAATGCAGACTGAGTGAAAAAAACCCATTTTCATTCAGTGAGCAACACAAATATCCAAATTAATGAATACACACAGAAGTTAGAATGTGTGTTTTATTGGAGCAGACAGAAGTGTTTTGATGGGTATTTGACTGCTTTAAAGAGTATCAGTTTGGAAATGAAGCACTTTATGTTACTGACACCACATGCATCTCAAATCTTGCAGATAGATTTCTATAAAAATTTGATTTCTAAGTTCTCTCCATGAAGTCTTTTAAAAATATTTGTGTAAGATAATGTAGATATATCTAAGCTTCTATAACTTATGTCTGTATATTCTTTTTCTGATACAGAAATTGCTAGTTTTACGAAGGGACACAGATCACAACAAACTTCTAAGGCTATAGATTAAAATGATAATTTTTGAGAGTCTTATTTTCTTAAAATGACCATGTAATTCAACTTGGGGATTATTTTTATGGTCTTTTCTGCAATCACCTTTCTCTGTTTAAAGGCTATTCTTTGTCCTGAGTGAGCTGCATATTGATATAAGAAATGAGCAATATTAGCTTAGCCTGTGTTAATTATTCAGGTCTTTCAGTTGAGTCATTAAACATATAATTACAGTACTTTTCTTCTCTTTGAATTTCTAAGTTTTGTTACACACATTCCAAAAGGCCTTAGAAGGGTAAAGAAAAAAAACAACAATGCTTTTATCTTTCTGCTCAATAGTGAAATAACAATATAGAATTTGATTTCAATTGAACGTTTAAAATTCTTCATAAACATAAATGCAAAAATATTAATTGGATTGAACAAAGTGCCTTGAAATATGCCATTTGCTTTAAAATTATTTTACTGATCAGGCGTAGGTGAGAAACAGAATGGCAAAATGATTCAATAATATTCACATAGTAGATAACCTATTACTGTTATTAACCTGTTCATTTGACAACACTCATTGCAATAGGGAAGTATCTTTATGAAATATCATTTAAAAAGATAGATCTTAAGTTGGAAACCACATAAGATCATCCTGCAAAAATCAAAGTTTGAGAAATGTGAGATTATAAGGTACTTTAGATGTTAATAAATTGAGGAAAAGCTTTTTAAAAGTGGAATAGTATTTTAACATTTATTTCATTGCATAGTACAGATGTAGATAAAGCAAGAAAGTAGTGTTGAAGGTTGCAATTGCTACAGTCCCTAAGAACCTGAGAAGTATGCAGTGACTAAAGTCCTCTTCTGATAGAAGGACACTCTATTTATACAGTGTTTTAAAAGCAAATTGGACAAATTCTCATTTGGTGTGCATGACAGTTCATGAAATATGAAGTGAGTAACCTAAAAAAATTCTTTGAAAATGGTCATCCATTTTTAACAACTGTCAAATGTGAGATCTTTCACAACAAATTGCTGAAGATGCTGTATATTCACAGTAGCAATTAAAAACAAAGGGACATGTGCTTTGAACATATCAAATGCTGCATAGTGTAAATTGCTTAGTCATAAGAGGTTCCAGCTGCCTCCTGCACAAAATGTACCAATCTTCCTCTATTTTGGGTCTCCAGCTATGAAATGAAATTATACTGCTCCTTCATCTATCAAACATATTTTGAAAAGTTGTGATACTATAGTACCTAGACTAGTCCAGAACACCCTAGGAGATCGCTGATAGTCTGTAATGAGAACAGCGTTGAAATAATGTCCAGTAAATAAATCCTAAAGCCATCCTTTGAGTAAAAGTATTTTAAATGAAAATATAAAATTTTATTGCACTATCCAGTGCATGTAAGCAATTTTTATTTTCTACCAAATGAAGCAGAGGATAGAGGAAAATATGACAATATCATAGAAAACATATAAATGTTTGAAATTTTGAAATTCTTTTATATAGGTGTAACAATTGTGAAGAGTTGAATGGAAGATAGGAACCATCTGTAGCAGCTACTTCACCAAATTAAATCTGTGATTGCAATCATCCTTAACTGTGAAAAATCTAATGATACTAAATAAGGAAGATAATGTGCTAGAAAAATATACACATTATTTTAAAATGTACTACACACTACATTTCTACTTATTTGACCTAATCATCTAATTGCATCTCAGACTGTTTTTTTTTTTTTATCTTAATAAAACATTGTGTTCTGATTCCTAACATTACAAGTCCCAGACTGACTGTTTTTGAAAACACAGAGACAGAACAGCTCACTCAAGCGATTTCATATGATATTTTCCTTTTCTCAGGGGAATGGTAACTTCAAACAGGGGCCGATTGATGAGCATGCCAGAATCTGTAGTGCAGGGAAATCACACACTGAAGAAATCGTTCAGCTGGAAATCGTTCAGACTATTTTCAACCATATATCTGACTTTGTCTGCAGCCTTATCACAGCTCTGACATTACTAAAGAATAAACAGACACCATAAATAAAATTGATGAATACGAAATCAAGAAGAAAGTTAACTCAAATGCTTATAATTTGTATGGGAAAAAAAAAATCAGATTTATTACTTATCTGAAACACTGGACTAAGGAAGGTAATCTACACAGAAGAAGGGTCTTTATTTTGAAATGAAATACAGTATTTAGGATAAAAACTACTTTTTAATTTTTGAAGACTGTAATTTGATGTAATTAATTCATATCCTCCTTATAACTGTATTAATTTGAAGATAGATTTTCGATTTACTTACCTGAGACAGAACTCAGTGATTTATGTTGTTAACTCTCTTGACTGAAGTAAGTGCTAAGCTGGCCATCAATCAGGATTAGATTTTGTCTTGGGACTGTCTTTACTTGATCATTCAGGTAAATACTGTCAGTCTGTTTAAACAGGGTCTTTTCTGTTACTGTGATAGAGAAGCCATTGTATAAAATAGAATCATAGAACAATTTAGGCTGGAAAGGACCTGTAAGATAATCAAGTCCAGCCATTAAAACAACACTGCCAAGTGCACCATTAAACCATCTCTCTTAGCAACACATATGTCTTTTAAATACCTACAGGGATATTAACGCCACCTCTTCTCTAGGAAGCCTATTCCAAAGCTTAACAATCCTTGCCATGAAGAAACTATCCTAATATCTAATCTAAACCTATTCTGGCACAAGTTGATGCAGTTTCTTTTCATCTTACTAAAACTGTTTTGCACTGACTTTCTAGCCTATATTCCTTTATCTGGTATAAATCCCACTCTACATGCATGCTGTTATGGTACTGTCCTGGGGTGACTGGGGTGCACATTGTCAGCACCCCTATTTTTATACAGAGACCACTACTACATTGACAGGAAGTTTTGTCCTTCTCAGTCTTGAGGGCTGTTGCTCAGTGTTATGGTTTTACTTCTCAACCTATACCTGTTAACAAATTACACACTGTGTTCACCTTTGGCTTATTTACACAAAGGTACTAAGATTATGTAAACTTGTAACATCATTTCTATTTTTCTTTATAGAGTGTGCTTTATTTTAGGATAAGAACCATACAGTTGCAAAAGAAATAAACCAAGCTTGAGGTAGGAATTCAGATAATAATATGCCTTTAAAATTTCAAAATCACAGCACAAGCAATAGGTCTGACCATTTTACTATTGCAAGTAGAACAATCTAGACAATTGCAAACCCATAATAGAAGAAGTTGGCACCACAGCACAATTTTCTTAAGTATTTGGAAATATGAATAAAATCAAACTAAAACATATTTGAGATCAAACAAGTCCAGACAAACTTGGTCACTTCTACAGCATGGTATGGTTAATTATTTTTTAAAACCTGAGGTTTACTGCTAACACTTGGAAGCATGAACTTGCATTGCCAGCAATTTATTAAATTGAAATTGGTATTCAGCTCTTTCCTGTTAGGGACCTCTGTAATACTTTGTCATACTCTTTTTCCAACCATTCAATTTCTGAATAGAGAAAATTGCTATACTTGCCATTGCCTTTCATTGTAGCTGATTGCTTACCATTCCTTCAATATTTTTGCTAGTATTAAAACCATAGAGGTCCATCATTTGTGCCAGTGAAGTAAAAAAAAAAAAAAAAAAAAAAAGGTGCTGCTTGCATCAGGTTAGGTTTTTTTCATATAAGTCTCTTGGTTATAAATTACAATGTTGTACTGATTTAATCTTGCTGAAATAGAATTTGCCTAATCAGTTGGTATTTGTAATGATCTTTTTTTTTAGATCCCTTCTGAAATGGCTACAACAGAACTGTGTTCACATGAACTAATTACGAGTGACTTATAAACCACAATGCTTACTTAATTTACATAATTTATTTTATCAATTAATCATACATGCAGATGAATAATCCCCTGAGACCCCTTAGTTTGTTAACTAGTGCGGAAAAACCACTGGGGGTTTCTTACTTATTTCCCTTCTCCTTGTCCTCTCTCCTAATAATCCTCTGTAGATGTGGAGTAGAAGTCCTTGCAAAGTTCCTCACTTTTCTGCTTCTAACTGTTTATATATCACAACATATAATTCCTTGTGAACTCCTCTCATTTAAATTACATGTACAATAATAACAATAATATCTGGTTTTCCTATAATATTATTAATCAACAGATTTCAACAAGCTTTGCAAAGAAAGTAAAAAACTTTATTACTGTTAAAATAAACTATAAGCAACTGGTGTTTTAAACAGAAAATATAATAACATGTTAAAAAAAGAACCCTATTCCCAGGCACTTCCAATTTAGGACAATATTCAATGTGAAGAGAGCAACTTTCCCCAAAGTATTTACCTGTGTGCTCAACAATTTATGTATTCGTTACTTACTGAAGAGAGAGACACTTTCTATAATTTCTCTGTGGGGTTTCACATTTTTTTTATTCCTCTGGAAATGTTCAGCATAAATATCAGGTCTGTCTTGGCTTAACACAAGCTACATAAAATTCTGTAGTTTATTTCCTGCATTTCTAAGGTTTTCATGCTTTTACTGTTTATGAATATTTCTGTCAGCCTTTTTTCCTTCATAAAATTATTCAGCAGCAAGTAGAAAACTGAATTTTATTTGTAAGTGTAACAAATATCAGGCAGGTGTTTTATTCAGGGACTTTTTTTTGTATTGTGTGTATGCTACTATAAGGTTCAGACAAGGAGATTTGCCAGTTTTGATTCTCAAGGTCAAGATAATATGGAGGAGTTACCTAAGGGATGTTGGGTAGGGATCTGCCTCAGTCTGCCTCCCTGACTGAGAGGGGTAAATAGGACATTTTACTGACAGTCACCAGAGCCTCCCAGCTGCAGCTGCTTTTCCTCATAGGAGTCTTTGTTTACTCAGAGAAATGCCAGAAGGGAAAAGATACCTTCATGAAGATAATCCAACAAATTGCTATACCGATGTTATGGTTTAACTCTCACTTTGCTCTGCAGTAAGATGGGGGAGAGAATCAGAGGAGTAAAAGTGAGAAAACATGGGATTTGGAACAAGGATGGTTTAACAGGTAAAGCAAAAGCCACTCTTGCAAGCAAAGCAAAACAAGAAATTAATTTATCGGTTCCTATGGGCAGGCAGGTGTTCAGCCATTGCCAGGAAAGCAGGAATCCATCAAGTGTAATGGTGACTTGGGAAGACAAATGCCATTTTTTTGAATATCCCTTCCTTCCTTCTTCTTCTCCCACCTTTATGCTAAATATGGCGGCACATGGTAAGGATTATCCTTTGGGTCAGGCTGGGTCAGCTGTCTCAGCTGTGTGCACTCCCAGCTTCTTGCAGACCCCCAGTCAACTCACTGGCAGGGTGGTATGCTACGAAAATCAGAAAAGACCTTGATTCAGTGCAAGCACTGCTCAACAGTAAAGAAAACATCCCTGTGTTATCAATGCTCTTTGCAGCACAAATCTGAATGAGCTCCATAAGAGTTACTATGAAGAAAATCAGTCTCAGTCAAAATCAGTGTAATATGTGTGAGGTTCTAAGAACACAAGTGTTAAAGTTTGTTATAATAACTATGTGCCTTCCAGAAAACGTCATTATAATGAACTTTTGCTTTAGTACTTTGGCTATTTTACAGAATTAGTAGACAAAACTGGACTCAAATTACATAGCTCTGAAAAAGCTCTGCATATAATATCTTCTGTATATATAATGCTTCTGTAACTTGAACTATGTTAGTAGATATAAATAAAGAAGTAGTTAAATTATTTGAAATTTCGTTTGCTAGAAGAGTTATAGAAACCTAATATAGCAAGGGGACATTTCTTACTTCTGGTTGTTGGCTTGTTTTTTTTTAAATCGTAAGCTATCTGGACCTCTGCTATGGCTGTATAGCTTCTACCTGGTTTAAAACAGTGCCTTATTTTTAAAACTCTTTTCATTATTTCATGTAGTCTGGACTATTTAGAGAGAAATCATAAAATCTCAGAGTGGAGTGTGAACTCCCAAGATTCATCTCTAATGTGTTAGTAATCCAGTTTTTTTTCCCGAGTTCTGCTTGTTGGCAGACAACAGTAGCTCCTTCATGCTACCATGTAAAAACTTAACAGCTTTGTAGCTGGTGTCTCTGTCTTGGTCATCTGTGTAATTCAGCTGTAATATGTAGCCTGATTCAACTATTTATATTCCTAGAGCCACGGAATATTTCCTTTGACTGGGAGTTTTAAATCCTGCAGATATTTGTCTGCATTTTGGTTAGCCCTGAATTATAAGTGTCAAAATCCATTTAATGCTTTTGTTATCTTTATCTTTTCTATATTTTGGTCTCACAATGAGTAATGCAAATCTCTTGTTCATATTTGTGCATTCAACTTTTGGTTTTGCCTTTATTTATTTAGCTATTTATGATTATTTTTCTCTGTCTCTCTTTGTCCTTTGGAGCAGGTATTATTGTCCTGATAAAAATAACCTGCACGTTGTTCTGCTCTGAATTTATGATTAGATAATCAGATAATATAAATATAATTTTAAGTAACCAATAATGACTTTGTATTTCATAAGTGAAAAATAAAAGAGCGACAAAAACTTGTTCTTTTACAAACCATTTTTAACATTTAATTTAATATCAGTTTTCTAAATTTTGTTGGTGCTGCTTATTAAGACTATAAAATGCGTTCATTTACCTTGATGTTTGCTAGTGACTGCTCACAGGAGATCCATGATGGAAATGAAGGACTGCAGTCTGTTGTGCTAGTACTCCCTTTGACAAATTAAGCAGGCTAGGATAAGATGTGTGGATTTCAAACCTGAAGATTTGTTATATGTCACATTTACACATTACATAAATGTTAGTACATAAAAATGGTAGTGTGCATGCTTAAAATGCAACAGAAAAAAAACAAACCCAGCTCATCCAACTGGGAGATGTTTTTTGACATCCACACTTCTCTAGGGAGAAAAGAGGAAGAAAGAGAAGTATTAAGGATCCACATTAGTCATGTCACCCAGCTCTTCTGGAAAAGGTGTTCAGATTTCTTCAAAATTATACACAGAAGTGGTAGAGAGGAGGATAACATAGGTGACATCAATCTGAAGAGTGACACATTTAGCTATGTGGGATGCACAAATGAGAAAAACAGTTATTTGTTGATAGAGTTCATTCAATTTCAATACCTTCTGTAAAAACTCACTGTTAAGACTGCATTTTCTTTCACCCCCTGTCTTATCTTCTCATGGTATATTTTATGAACAGGTCAAACCATCATATCTATCAACATCTGAAGTATATATAAATCAAATAAAATTGAAACTCTCATGGATCACACTTTTTGAAATAGTTGCTTTAAGCTTAATCCAGATCAAAATATATTATTATAGTTCACTGCATGTTAATATGCTCTTTTATTTTTCACCAGTGCACAGTATTAAAGGTAATTACTTTATTGCTAAATTTGATTATGTAAATGGAAATTACATAAAAATCTCCATAAAGGTGAATACCTCCTGAAATCTTGATGAATCTTGATTGGAAGTCCAGGATGAGGTATCTTTTTATGAAATTATATTCCACAGATAACTAATTCATTTTTCTAATTTGCATTTGCTTTTCTGAATTTTTGTACAGTAAAGGTTAAAAGATAGATTAATTTTATTTTGATAATTTGCATTGCAATAGCTTTGTAAAAAAACCCAGAACCAGAAAAAATCCATGTGTAAGAAGTCTGTCAAGAGGAAGAATATTCTCAATATTAGCAAAAATAACTTGACAACGTGGGGCACTGTATTGTACTTTACTGGGAGTAAAGCATAAAAAAGCAGGCTGTATTTGTCAATGTTAAAGTCTGTAGTATTTTTCAGTGTTATGTTGTTAATATGACTCCTTCAAAGACAAAATAAACATTTCTATCACTCAATCCATGCTATGAGTTCATGCCACACAACGAGCTGGTGAGTTAAACCTTTAGTCATAGAAAGGTAGAAGGAACATATAAACTCTGGCATTTATCAGATTTTCAAATTGTACTAAAATTATTGTCACATGTTTGTAAAATCCTCCCTTGTTCTTAGTTTGTAAATTAATCTTGGTTTTTATAGTTCCTCATCATATTATACATCAGTTCTTCATTCACATTTCCATTTTGCAAAAATTATTTTCTTTGACTTAAATGATGAGAGCATATCCTAGCATTCATATGAGAGCATTCTTTTAATTGCCTGGGACTCTTGGATAACTGGTTTTATAGAAAATATCTTTCTCAAAAGCTGGGATATAACTACACTGGTATTAACCCAACTTAGCTAAATTACTATGCCTGCAGGCCCTTACTTTTGGGCAGCTTTTCTAGATTATAATTTTAAAAGCAATTGTAAAATGAAACCTGCTTCCTCTTCCTAGGAAAACATACTTTTTTCTTTTTTTTTTTTCAGAGATGTTGCTATCAAAATGTTCTCTGACAGGTTTAGTTAAAAATTGAATGACCATATAATACTGTTCCCTAGTGATTCTGAGAAATGAAAATATCTATATTTTTATCCATTGGTAATTGAATCCACAAATGTAATCTTAATAAATTATTAAATGTTCTCTACATTTCTCACTATAATTTTAGCTATAGATTGCAAGGACTTGTAAATTTGTCAGATAGGTCAGTTTGCACTTAGGTTTCAAGTAATTTCCCTCACTTATGCTGCTAAAAGGGGCAAGTGTCAGGATCTTCAAAATTCTAGGGAATAATTCTGATTAAAGGACAGTGTGAATGGAACAGGCCTCTCATTTCAGTTAGACCAATTCAATTTTTAAATGGTGATTAGTTTTTAATATCAAATTAATCTGAACTTTCCAAAGCTTCAGAACAAAATGTTTTTTCTTAAAATGTCATGTCCTTGACATAAAGACTTTGCTAAAAATTCCAGAGGGAGGCTTTTTATAGACAAAATTTAGTACTCATGGTATGACTTCTCCTTCCTTCCAAAATCAAATAAACTCATAGAAATGCAAAAATAAAGAAAATTATGAAACTTATTTTTCCAGTGCCCCCTGGCAGGCCTAATCATTTAGAAAATGAAAGACATACATCTTCAACACTGTGGTTTCTTACAGGCATAATAGGACATAACAAAATAAACATAGCATCTGTTCCTGTTTGCTTGGGTTAAAACTTCTTAAATACGAAGTAGTTTAAGTTTCTGGGTTCTCTGGAAGGAGCAGCACTTAGAATTATGTCCATGGCTACAGAAAACGTTGCACCTCATTTGGAAATTGAGGTTTGAAGTTTCAAAAAAATAAGTAATTTTTTGGAATATTACAGTGATCTCTTGAATTCAATCAGTATGTCAATTCAAACTCATCTTTTATTATTCATTTCTACCTCTATGCATAGCCATGCTTTTGGAATCCTTATAGGAAATTTGAAGTTTGATAGTTTAAGTAAAGCCTATCAAGAAGGTTTTAATGGATAAATTGGCAGATATATTTTATTGGCTAAGCTGGGTAAAATTCTTTAATTTGAAGAAATACATTGCATCATTCACAGATTTTATAATATATAATGGACTAAGTGGCAAGTTCAAGATAGCAGAATAAAGGATCTTGAAGTTCTGTTCTTCACAGTTAAGAAGAGAATGTTACTGGAAAAATACATTACGTTTAAGTAAGTATCCATCCATCCATCCATCCATCCATCCATCCATCCATCCATCCATCCATCCATCCATCTATCCATTTATCAATCTATCCATCTGTCTCTATTTAATATGACAAAAGAGTTCTTCCCATGTCATTAACATAGACATTCTACAATAATTTGAGAAATTGAGTTCACATAGTAAACTGATTTTGTGTTATCTAAGGCATGTGTTCTGAATCTGACAGAAGAAAGTAACTCTAAAAGCCTTTCTAGCTAAATGTTTTTAGTGTTCAAGCTGTTAAAATGTATCAAAAATACATAGGGAAGAAATCTATAATTCCCAGTGTATGACTTCTTTTTAAAGACCAGATTTAACCTATGCTTTTTCTCTCATAATTAGTTTCATTACATTTAATTTAAAATGCTCTTCATATATAAATTTCCTAGCAAAAAGACTATATTGAAAAACTTCTTATTAAAATCAAGTAAAAGCCATAAGACAGACATCCAAACACATTTATATTTACACTCACTTTGAACACTCAGTGCAAAGTAAAGGCTTTAACAGACTAGTTCGAACCAATTTGCAGTTCATATAAATTGTAACATAATTGTTTTTCAAAATATATGAGTTGTTATTCATTTTCCCCTTTAAGGGGGAAGAAGGGGTGTTTGGTTGGCTGGTTGATTTTATCTAGCTGTTCTTTTGCTTTCCATTTTCTTAAATTACTCTCAAAAATGCTGCAGGAACCACAGGAATCCAGGTTTTGAAGCTATATTGAATTGCTGATGGTAAAAGAGGTATTAGTTAAGAGGCAAACAAAGTGATAGTGATAGAAGTCCAAAAAGAAGATGAACACAAAACTTCAAAATTTATTTGAGCTCTAGAAAACAAGCTGACTCAAACACTTGTTGTGAGGATTTCTTAAGGAAATAATTAAATCGTTGTCTGTGGATTCACAAAATCAGGATAATGAAACAATGAAAGATTCTCATATTTTTTACTGTATTTTTTATTTCAATAGCTTTTAAAGAATAGGTTATTTAAAAGAAGCATCTTTTTCTTCACTCAACCTTTTCTTAAATTCAGTGTGAAGAAAAATCTATCATTCCTACTTCACTGCTGATGTAAAATCTTTCACACTTTATGAAAGTATATATAAGTCTTCTGCCTCTGCTAGAGATAAATAAACTTCTTGACTGAAAATATTCAAAAGTTTAAACACAAATATAAATATCCTAAAAGCCTTTGAACCTGTAGTGGTAGTTCTGGAGTTTATGAGAACAGTTTCCTCAAATATATTTTTAAAAGTGCTTATATTTTCTTGGTTTTTTAACTAGATTAGTACCTTTATACAGCAAGTACTGTAAGTTAATTAATTTAATACAACATTTCTGCCTTTGCTTACAGAGGATCATATGTTTTTTTCCTACCACATAGAGACTTTGTCAGGCATAATATATTATTGTTTCAAAGACTCATAGAATTGTCTAGGTTGGGAAAATACTTCTGAGATCATCAAGCCCATTTGTAGTTCTTTGAGAATTTCCTTAAAAAAATTATAGAACGAAATTTTTAATTGCATTAAATTAAATTAAATTAAATTAAATTAAATTAAATTAAATTGCATTTTCATTGTTTATTATTATACTATCTTGACCTGCCATTCCTTAGAGACTCTATATTCTTAGCAATCTCTCCAGTACAGAGCTCTGTAATGGAAAAATCCTTAGTAGTTATATGTTGAAAGGATGAGACACATAAAATATTTCCATTTCTTCTTGTATTTTTGTGAACAATGTGTGCCACTGGCATAGACAAAAGGATACTGGGAATAAAAACTGCTAGAAAATTTTTGGTGATATGGATTTATTTCTTTGGGTTTTTTGTTTGTTTATTTTTTTCTGTTAACAATTATATTTATTAACAACCATTTGTCATCTCTGTGTGTAAAATAAGACTGTGGGCATAAGCAATCGCTATAAATTTTGGTGGTGTAACTTATATCTGCATAATTTATTGGATAACCTAGAGTTTTTCAAATGTACAAATCCTTAATATAAGATACATTCCTAAGAAATAAAAAGGTACTTTGCTATTTTTCTGTGTTTCAGTTGAAGCACTCAAATCACCATTATTCATATGTACTATTGATTATACAAGTGATGGTCAGTCAGTCAAAAGGTGAGTTGCCACACATCATTTTGACTGGAACAAAAATAACAAAATTTATCTTTTGCAGATCAGAGGTTCGGAATCCATGATGTTATTTCAATAATTTTTGCAGGTTTTTTTGTTTTATTTTCAGAAGGAACCTAAAGTAATACTTTATTTTTCTAATGAGTAGCTAAAACCACCTCATATTTAATTTTTTTTCCCCGTGTATTGTCTGCCAAGTTGCAGCAAAAACAAGAAAGAGAAGGCAAACCACAAGCAGAGCTGACAAGGCAAAACACGGCTGCCTTTCAACAGCACAGAAAAGGGGAGGAAGAGCAGGTCCAGTGAAGACAACCAGGGTCAACCACAGTCCAGATTGACCTGAAATGTTTTCAGTGATGTGACAGATGCAAGATCAAGCCAGGAAACAAAGTCAGGAGGTAAGAATCAAGAAGGTAGCTGGCTCGGCACAAAGATGTGTGTTGGACTGGCTTTTATAGATCAGGCAAGGATCAAGGCCAAGAACTGGAGCTTCAACATAGTACAGCTCACATCAATCTGATCCAAGCATGATGTAAAACCTGAATTTCAACACATCTAAGAATTAGTTAAACATCTGGAGTGCACAGTTGAGACAGGTTGCAAAACCTTTTGATACATTCAAGTCCTTGACAGCAGCTTCAAATGAGCAGGGTGATTTGATTTTAAACTATTGACATAGTGGCCTAAAAATTAATATAGGATTTTTTTTAGAAAATGCAGGTTCACCCACACAACCTTCTGTAGAAACAGAAGTTTAAGCTTAAGAATTGGTAAGTGAACAAAAATAAAAGTTTTTAACAATTTATTAAAAAATTTAGTTGCAGAGTTTTAATTTAGTTCTTCTTTATGATTTTGACTTTAATAATGTCTCTGTGCATCAGGTTTGAATGCATGCGGCTTCTAGGGAGAGCTACAGGGAGGTAATTTGAAATGGGTAGTATTGCTGAGGTTCTTTATAATATCAGTGAGAGGCTGAGAAGAAGACAGTAAACACAAATAGACCTTGGATTTTTAGGAGTGTTACAATCTCTGATTTTGTCCTGAGGCTTTGTATGACATTCGTAATTTTACACCCTTGAGTGAACTGTTTCCATGATGGGAATAGCTAAAATCATAGATTCTTACGAAGCATAGCTGCAGGCTGATTCTCTGTCAACCTGCCGTGACTTCCACCAAGAGAACCACCAGTAGGATTCTGGCAGCCGAACCTGTTCTTTTGTTCACAAAGAGAAAACTTTGGAGACCAAATGGTTTTGTTATGTTGCAGAATGTTTCGGCAGTTTCTGTGTTCCCTAAAACACAGGAACAAGTATAAGCCTGACTTGTCTTAGATAAAAAACCCACTGGTTCTGAAATAGTGATACACAAGAATGGGAAGTTCTTAGCTGCTTAGTCTTGAACTCACAGGAGAAAGATTTGCTCCCCTGCAACATATAATACCAGGTATGACATCTCCACTTAGTAACTAACTTGAATATAAAAAGCTTTAATTTGTAAAAGATTTAGTAATGAATTTTAGTTTTTCATAACATATGAACTTATGAATCTTCAAGAAAAATATTTGAAGAATAAAGTATCTTCATCCATGGAAATAACAGCTTGTGACAATCAACAACTGTGGATTACCAATAGAAACCAAGTAATTGATAGTAAAGATGCTACTTGGAGTGTTAAATTAAGGTAGGAGCATGCTGGCTGGGTTATGTGGGACTCAAAGGCGCATGGAGTGATCACTGAAAAACATGATATGCTCAGGCATAGAAAGTAGCATACGTGCTTTATATCAGGAGTCATAAAATGGATTCCATTCTGAGCTGCATTCAGGAACATTAATGTACAGCTGGGATGTACTAATAAGCCTCATCTGCCATCTCCAGCTGTGAGCAGAGCTGACATTATTACTTGTCCTTGACATCAGTAGGCATGCCCAAATTTCTTTTAGTGTGTTAAATCCTTCCCTAGCATCTCATTGCAGTAAATGGAAAGAAACACATACTGTAAAGCATATTAATGGCTTTTGAACAGGGCCCTTTCATATCAGTATTTGCAACATTTTAAGTAATCTCTTACAAGCATGGGGATATTAATTTTTTTCAACAGGAAGAGTGCTGCATGCATTTTTCTATGGATTAGCAGATATTGCTTTTTCAGAAGATTAATTTGCATAAAAGTTCCAGGCATGATAAAGCAGAAACTCAGAGAATTAAAGCTTACCTCCAACCCAATTTTTAATTCGTGATTACTTTAATTGCTGTGGTCTGAACCATATCAGCTGACAGGGCCCAAAGCAGACTGAGATCCTGCTCCTTTATATGCTTAGATAATTGTTCCACTCTCTGACTTGGAATGAGAGAGGCAGACAAGCCTCAGGAAGGGCTATAATGAGATTGAGTTCTCAGTAGGTGTGTTAGGTGTTTCCAATGGATATGTGGTCTTTCTGTGCTTACTGGGATTTCTAGAGGGACAGATGATCTGCCTTACCAGCATGAATATGTATTCTGAATCCCTTTTCTTTCCTTACTTCTCCCTTTCTCTCATCTGTTTCACTGTTTGCCTTACAGCTCTGTCATCACTGAGCTCCCTGAATATCAAATAATAATGAAATCTGCAGCTAATATAAATAGGTTCCTTTGTCTCCAGTGGAACTATACTAATTTCCACCAGCCAAAAATCTCATTTTTATTGCGTGATTTGTTTTATAACTGTATTTCATATTTTAAAAATGGTTCCTCAACTAATATTTTTTATTATGGAGAAATACACTTCTAAACTGGGGGTATAATTTCTCTATGCTTCTTTTACAGTGGTTACAAAGCAAAAGTGAGAACCATGATTATGTTGTGCTGGAACACAAATTTCATGTCATAAATCTGTTGGTGCATTTTGAAGGAGGCAAAAGTTTATTTTTTTTAATTCTCTTTCCATTTTGGTTACAAAAATTGAGAATATTTAGAACATTCACTTGTTTTTAATAAATATTTGTCTAATAGAATCTTATAAAATTCTTTTTTATCCCGATGTGCGGTGTTTAGTATTGAAAGGAAGATAGTTCCCATTTTTGTCATTAAAAAGTGTGTATGAGTTAGGGGTAATTATGGGGTATCACCATCTTTGTCAGAATATTGGCTAATAGGTGAATTTTTTAATGAGATGTGTGGTGAAAAAATAAAAATAAAAATAATATTATATTTTAAAAATTTTTCATCTTATGTTTTTAAATATATATAAATATGCATGTAAATCATAGTATTTAGGGAGTTCACATTGAATTTTTTTCCCTTAATTTGTCCCAAGATCTGATTCTCTGGGGTTTTTTTATTAAAAATCAGATTCCAATTTTTATACAACAACACAATGTCTGCACAATACACCTAGAAACTGGAAGATCCATGATGAATTCAGTCTTCTGCAAAAGTGGTCGAAAGCATAGCTTCCATACTCCAAAACACCTGGACAAAGAGGAGAAAGGTCTCTATCTTCTCCTTGAATCCATTCTACAGTAAATTAGAGCATAAAAAGAAAGTTCTACATTTTCTGATGAAGTCCTGGCTGACACACATTATCATGTGCACAGCTGACATTTTATTTATTATGAGACTACTGCTTTCATTAGAAAAGAGTGATTGAAAATAATTATTACCAGTAAGGGTTAAGTGTTATCTTTGAAGATTTCAGGTGCATTTAACTTTATCATGAAAAAAACACACCCCAAAACATAAGCACATTCAGGCACCATTGTATACTCTGGGTTGGGTTAATGATGCCACTGTGCCTAATGTGTTGATGTCTATGCCCATTTTGCATATCTAACCATGAACCAAGAGACTGAATCTCCTATTGGTGCTGAGTTTATTTTCTCCTCCAAAGCAAAACCATTTTTCTAACTTGTCTGAGCTGCTAATGAAGATATGAGGCCATTTGTAGAGGTCAGTGTAATGAAAAGAAATTGCTTGTTTTAAACACCTTGTTCCATTTCATGGCAGATTTCCAGTGCAACCAGTGATCGCTGGTATTTGTCAGATTAGGAAATGTTAAGGACAGACAGGAGTTATTTATGTATTACCTCGTGCATCTAAGGTATAGGTCTCATGCTTTGTAGCTGAAGAGATTGAGAGAATCACTAATAAACCCTGCTGAGGATAGGAAAAGGGAAAGCATGTCATATCAAGCAGTCCCAAAGTCCATAGAGTCTCACTGACTGCCTCCAAATTACAAAGACAATTTACTTCATATTATGATCATGTTTCGTCACTCTGTGCAGACTGATCAGCTTCCAAACCTAATTCACTCCAAACTGAAGAAAAAAAAAATCTCTTCCTATTATCCTGAGCAATTGTTCCTGTATAACCTGAAGGTTTGAAAAAGTTCTTTTTGGTTGATTACAAAGTTCAGACCCAAAATTTAGCAGTTGCTTGTGGGTTTTTTCCCTAAAGGTTTATGTTGAGACCAGATATTTTTTCCTCTATTTATCTAGTCATGAATACAATGAAATAGCAACCAGTATTTCTTTTTTATTTTATTTTATTATTTTTTTTTCCCTTGAACTAGTAATGTTTTCAGGGTAGGATTGAATTTATATGCTGTTTTGTTCTGTGAAAACTTAATTTCAGCATTAAGACATGACTTGTAAAATTATTTCTTTTACTCTTATTTCTAAATGAAATAACTTATAACATCCAGGAATATCTGATGGCTCTATTTTTAACCTATCAAACTTGCTGTACGGTCTACTGTAACTAGTTTATTTTCTGTAATGTGAGACTGATAAATTATTAAGTGATTTTATGAAAGTATCAGTCTGCTTCCAGCCATAGTTGCAACAACAAAAATCTACTACTTCTGTCTTGAAAAATACTAATTTCAAAGACAGCGAGTTTTGAAAAATAAAGGACTTTTTTAAAAATAGAATGAGAGAATAGAAATATTTGTACAGTGGGGAACATTTTAAAGCATTTAACAAAATCCCCCCATTTTGTGTCCTTCCTCTGTGTCCAGTTTTCTTTTTTCTACTGACTTTAATCACAGTAAAATTTTTTCCTTGAAAATTCCTGCAGTGGTTACACCTTAAGAAAAGGTGTAGCATTTTTTTTTTTCTGTTGTCACTGAAATTGCTTGGGATGACAGTTTAGTTTAGTAGGTTCAATATTCCACCGTGCAAAACAGCCACTGGGAAGCAGGTATTTTCTTCAATGGTACTCAACCTCATGTAGCTGACTATGACTCCAAATGCCAAGTGTAATGGCTAAATCCCAGCGTTTTCCAGGAAATCCATCAGAAATACATTAATTTTTAAGAAAGGAAACAACCAGGTTTTATTCTCATTACTCTGTGGACTTTTTCTAATTTGTGATGGACTAGATAATATCCAGAATAAGTCACATACCCATATTGTGCATATTAACATTTGCTGCCTGTACCTTTTAGTATTCTGGAAGGGATGAATCAAAAAACAATTTTTTTTTGTTTAAGCTGTCAAGGTAAAAAAATTTAAAGCTGTCATAAACAGAATGCAGAGCTGCTGATGGGGAAAACTGACACTGAGGAAAATATTCTGGGCATGTGAAAATCTTACAGGGTGCAGAAAGGTTAGAACTTCCTAAAGAAGGGTTGGGGGACAGTTGCATGTAACCATTCACTGCTCTGGGAGTTAATATCCTCTTAAGGCTCTTTGAAAAAGTTAGGAGGTGTGTGAAAAATGTTTATTTAAACTGGAAATAGGCCAGAAGATTTGAATCAAGGAAAGGAGACCATTGAGTCCCAGCATTACTTATTGATCTGTTCTAAAGTCACTTGTCAAAGTGACAAAAAGTGTTTTAAAAGAAGTAGAAAAAAAAATCCCACTCCCTGAAAAAAACCCAAAACAGAACCAAAAATACCAAGTGCTGACTCTAATTCTTTGTATAAAAACCATGACTTTACATCCATCAAGTTGCTTTGGGCTTCTCCTAGATGACTGTCAGAGGCAAGTGGGAGAAAATCTGAAGGTCTCTGACTGGCACTGTCCTGTTGGGGTTATGGGTTATGTTTCTATTCATGATGTATTGAATGCAGCAATTTTTACTGCTTCAAAAAGCATCCACCACTAGTATTTGGAGATTTATATTTATATCCCAAAGCCCTCAGCTGAAATGCAAGAGAGCTTTTGACTCTTGAAGCTTCCTGTTCTCACTGCCACTATATAAAATGCTATAAAATCATTCAGAATCTTTCTAGCTTTCATCTGAGTACTGTAAAAATGATGAAGAAACTTTAGACAGCAATACTTCAATTCAATGATTAAAGCAGAGTTACAATTTGCATGATACAAAATTATCTGATAAGGAACCAGTTCTCTCTCATTTTGTCTCCTAATGTAGATCAGATTCCAGCACGTCTTTCAACAGCCATCACAAATGTGAAGATCCAAATGTATTTGAAATTTGTTTGGTTGTATTATTGATGTTTCAGGTTGTAAATATCCTATCTGGTGCTGTATTAATGTTAAGCATATTTATAAGATTTATTCTGTTATTTAAATTTATATTGCTTGTTGTTATATTGACAGTGTAACATAAATTATCAGGCTTGTATTTGTCCCACAAGTTTTTACAAAAAGAGGTCAACCAAGTAAGGCCTAATAATCTTTGGAATCTTTTAGTACAATATGTGATGGACTTCCTCATATTCCTTTAGAAAGGTTCAGTCAGTAGCCTTGAATATTTTCTTGGCTTTTTCTCTAGGCCTGAGGACAGTTACTCTAAACTTCCAACCTTCTCCAAAAAAATGAAAAAAACCACGAAGTATTTGGAGTGTTGCTTTTTATTTGTCATGATTAATTCTAAACTAATTTGCCAGTTTGTCAGAAATATGGTTTAGAGATGGAAATTTTCAGCATCACATACATTTTTTTTTTGTTCAGTGCTCTTAACACCAGTAAATGTATAACGGCAAGATTGCTTAAACTAAGCTTTTCTCTAACAATATTTTTCATTGTATAATTAATTATTTTATTGAATATTAATTGCATAATATTCCTTCAAACAGTTTTCTAAGTCCTTCCTTGCTTTCAGTCAAAAGACTCCTAAAAATCAATTTTAGCATAAACTCATCTCCAGAAAAAAAAACTGAATTCATATAGTCATTAGCACATAGACTCACCTGGCAAAGAGATAATAAAACTTTGTTATTTTACATTCAGACTAAAGAACTGCTGGACCAAATTATACCAGTGGCCAATCTGGTGTAGAGAAAAGAGCTATGTATTGAAAAGATCATCTTTTGGTGGGGAAAATGCTTTGCAAATATTTGGGTATTAGAGAATGCCTAATAAGGTTATTCTTTATCATACTTAATAATTTTTTTCATAGCTGCATTTCTGCATGGCCCTGTTCTTTTTCTTTGTTCAATCACTTTTTATTTTTCTGTGATGTAACATTTGGTATCATGCTATATTTGATTGTGTTATGGATTGTGTCTCTGATTGTGCATCATTATTTGTAAGACAAGCGAAGCAGTGTTGTAGGTTAATAGTTACAAGCATAGTAGTCTGCATTAGAAAGAAACCTTCCCTATATTTTTTTAGCTAATATGAAGAAAAATTCATAATTACATAAAAAAGACAAATGACTTAATTACAGTTGATAAAGAGACTGAGACCTTTATCACTGAACTAACAATGTTCAAATATTAATGATACATTAGCAACATGCAAGTTATTGTATAAATCTACTATAAATTCTAATACATATGTACAGTTTGAAATTTGTTAATCACAAAATAAAAATATTTTCAAATAATATTTGACAGAACTATATTAATAATGTCTGTTTGTATTAACCAGAACAAGAAAAAATAGAGGCAGGTGCTAGTTCTCTAACCAATGAAAAAAATATGGAGGTAGATAGTGTAGCATTGATGCAACATTTTTGTTTAAGCAAGGTACTGCTTTTGCTAAAAATATCATAAAGCCTTTAAACCATTGATCCAAAACATTTTTAGCAATTCTATTTCTGTCTCAGAGACATTTAGAAAATCTTACTTACAGAGCAATTGCATCTCAGTGAGGCTGAAAGGTAGTTCTAGATCACACAGGACATTTGTGGCTGACTCAAAACAGAATTTAGATTCCTTTAGTAGAAGGAATTATTCTCTGTAGCTGCAAGCCAACTTTATTCAGTGGCACAGATAAATTTTCCTATATCATTATTTTATATTCAACATAAAAAAGTGCAAAGAAATCAGCAGCCTTCAATACAGAAATATTTAGCTCTAATGTTTTTTATTCAGCTATCACTTTCCTCTCTAATTAGTACAGTGACAAGTCATTTTCATTTACCAAGGCAAACTTCTGAAAAGAGTGAAACCCTATAATAAAATGGCATAGTATGCCCTGGGAGGGAATCTGAACCAGTGTTTCTGGCTTAATTGAGGTTTAGTGTATCCAGAATTTATCTGTATCTCCACTGCTGACTCTGACATTCAGTGTGTCAGTTCAATGTTTTATGTGGTATTTAACCCACATTTAAAATAATACCACTGATTATTACCCTCTTAACTAAGTGTTTTGAACTCTCAAGAGGGGAAACTGCTTAATATTATTATTGACATGGTAATGAATTCATAATAGGGTTACCACAGACACTGCTTAATTAAAAGCCTGAATCAAATGTAGTCTAAGATCCCAAGAAGGTAGTGTAGAGGACATTCAATCACCTCCCATGAAAGGGGAAATATGAAAGAATTATGATATCCAAGAATGAATTTTATTTGGTCAGTGTCAGCTCCCAGTTACAGTTCCAGGACGATTATACCTTTGATGAACTATATCAATACTATATTTTTAAGTCCTCAATTTTTATTTTTTTTTTTTGTCAAAATGCTGCAGAAAGCCAACAAATATGTTACTTTGAATTTTTTAAAAAAGCAGTAGAAATTATTAATAAGCAGTAAATAAATAAAAAAAAAGAAAAAAAAAGAAAAATAATATTCCTGTGCCTTGTGGCAGAACAGGAAATTTTTAAATTTAAAGTCTCCTTATTCAACAAGAAAATCACCTCACAGATCACTTCATGTGACAAAAGATGAGCTTCTTGGGAAAACAACAGTCCTGGCTGGGAAGAGAGCATTTGCAGCAAAAAAAGAGGGTGCATAACCTTAGGAGAGAGGAAGTGTTTAAGGATGCTTTTAGGTCAAGCAGAAAGAAAATCAGAGAGACAAAAACTCACTTAGAACTTAGCCTGGCCACTTCCGGAAAAGATAATAAAAAATGTTTTAATGCATTGATAGTAAAAGGCAAGGAAAACCTCCTGATGAAGGTGCTGATTGACAGCCAACTGAACATGAGCCAGCCCTGTGCCCTGGTGGCCAAGAAGGCCAATGGCCCCTGGCCTGGATCAGGAATGGTGTGGCCAGCAGGAGCAGGGAGGTCATTGTACTGCACTGGGCACTGGTGAGGCCACACCTGGAGTGCTGTGTCCAGTTCTGGGCCCTCAGTTTGGGAGGGATATTGAGCTGCTGGAGCACATCCAGAGAAGGGCAACAAGGCAATGTGTGATTTGGAGCACAAATCCTATGAGGAGCAGCTGAAGGAGGTAGAGGTTATTTAGCCTGGAGAAGAGGAGGCTGTGGGGTGACCTTATCACTCTACAATTCCCTGAAAGGATGATATTGGTCTCTTCTCCCAGGCAGACAGCAACAGGACAAAAGGACAGAGTTGTAACCTGCTCCAGGGGAATTTTAATTTGGACATTAGGAAGAAGTTCTTCACAGAAAGGGTGATTGGGTATTGGAATGGGCTGCCCAAGGAGGTGATGGAATCCCCACCCCTAGAGGAGTTTAAGGAAAGACTGGATGTGGAACTTCATGCCATGCTCTAGCTGACATGGTGGTGTTTGGTCAAAGGTCAGACTTGATGATCTCAAAGGCCTTTTCCAACCTAGTTGATTCTGTGGTTCTGTAATTCTACAAGTGTTGTTGAGTTGGCTTATTAATATGCCTTTATAGTGGTTGAAATATGCAATATGCAATATTGCAACTATAATATGCAATTATAGTGGTTGCTAATACTTCCTTTGTATTATGTATCAGATTTTGATTTATCTCTATTACTTTCTATTTCCTCTGCTTTATTTGCTCTAGTTAAATGAACTTTAGTATTTTCTTGTTTTATTTCCTCCTCATGTCATTCATTTGTACTAACTACAACATTTTCCTGAGATTTCAGTTGTAACTAACATTCAGTCACATCTGAAATGGAGCCAATAAACTCTTCTTAGAAATGTTATTCCCTAACATTCATAACTATTATAGTAGATATTTATTCTCTGTTTCTTATCCTGTATTCCATCTTTTTCTATATCCATCTTTTCAAAGATTTATCCTTAATTCAGTGCATGGTCTGAAGTATAGTACCTTTGTAATTTATCCTTTGAAAGATCAAACTTTGATCTTTCTGTAGGTATAATCTAATTAAATTTTCTTCAAATGATTTAGAGTTTCTCCTCTGTCATCCATGTCTAACAAGCTCCACTTTATCTTTTGTTTCTTTTTTATTTTCTTTCATTTCCTTGTCATTTTGAAAATTGTTCTGCCGAAAACAGTCTGCAATAAAATGCTGATCAGCATAGTTTAGCTACAGGTAACATTAAATATTGTTTTGCCTGTAAGATACAACCTGATCAATCACTGACTGTCTGTAGTCAATTAAATAGTACATACACTATAATATACAATATTAAAAGCTCTGTCATACTTCAAGATTTAGAGCTGCCTACAGAGTGCATAACCACATACATATTTTAAATACGTGCCATATGATACAGGCACCTTCAGTTTACAAGGAAAAGAATATTTCATTTTCTCTCTAGTAGCACTGGGATTGTAGCCTGAGCTCTGACAGCATAACTCCGCTGCTCCAGTATTAATGAAGATTAGGTATTTCTGCCTGTTTGATATTAAATGTTCCCTGCTGTCTCCAAGTCTTGACCTCCATGAAAATTTTTGATCCTCTACCAGAAAAAGCATTTTTTTTCTTTTATGGGTAGTGACATTTTGTTTTATGTAAGAAAAAATGCTAAACAAGTGTCATGCATTTGGGAAGCTTAGTCACATATTTGAAGGACAAACTGTCTCATATTGCTTGTACTGCACTGTCTTTCATCCAGCGAGTCTTACAAAAATGGCATAGAATATTTACTTCTTCCTTTACCTTTCATTTTCCCCCAGTTTTCAGTGCCAGGAGTCAGGGAAGATGACTTTGCAGACTGCCCTTAGCCCTTGGACTGGTTCCTGTCTGTCCCACCCTTCCTCAGTGCTGGCACATTTGGTTGCAAGCAAGTGTGGAGATCTTTGTCTGTGCACTGGGGTGTCTAATGTTAAAGGAAACAATATAATTATTCTAGACTTCAGAGCTGAAGAGCTGATTCTTAATCAATGCTCCTGATTGCTTTCCTAAATATAGCTATATAGATGTATCCTTTCTAGTTTTGTTTTGTAAGGCTAATGGGAAAGGAGCTTCAGGAGGTGTATAAGAAATGAGCAGGCTAATTTTTATTTAGCACTCTGGGTTTGCTTAGAGGGACAAGAAGTGCTTTCATTCCTTTCACTCTTACTGTTGGTATATTTTAATCTAAATAATTTGATTAAAGTTTCTCAAACCTGAGTGCAGAGAGTTGAACACAACTGCCCTAACTGCACAGCTACTAGACTTCTTTTTCCCTTTTCCTCCTCCTCTGACTGTTCCATCTACTATGTGTGGATATAGCACAAATCTTGTGCCTTCCACATTCTGAGTCACTGTGTGTTTTAACATCACCACCTTTAACTGATGTGCTGGAGCTCCCAAAACAAGAAACACATGGACCTACTGGAGTTAGTCCAGAGCAGGGCCACTAAGTTGTTCACAGGGCTGGAGCACCTCTCTTGTGGAGGCAAGCTGAGAGAGTTGGGCTGTTCAGCCTAGAAAAGAGAAGGCTTGCGGCAATCACCCAGTACCTAATGAGGGCTTACAGGAAGGTTGGAGTTGGTCTTTTTACAAGTTTTCACAAGGACATGTAGAGATAGGACAAAGGGGAATGGCCTTAAGATGAAAGAGGTTTAGATTATATATTAAGAAGAAATTTTTTACTTATGAGGTTGATGAGGTACTGGAGCAAGTTGCTCAGAGAGCTGTGGACTCCCCATCCCTGGAGGGGTTCAAGGCCAGGTTGGATGGGGCTCTGAGTTAAAAACCTGGTTTTGTGGAAGATGTCCCTGCCCATTTGTAAGGTCCCTTCCAACCCAAAACATTCTATGATTCTATCATTCAACAAAGAGGAAGTGCCCACTAAAAAGAAATTACATTTTTGTAGAGAACAGTCCTGCCACCATGGAGTTTCTTAACTCTTCCTTGTGGATATATATGGACTTTATGCAGGAGCTTGGTTTTGGTTCTATTTTTTGTTTCTACAAGTTTTTTGAAGTTAAGGTCTGGAAACATGACATGCAGGAATGAGCAAAAAATTTGATTGATAATATCACTTAAGAAAGCTCAGATTCATGACAGAACATGTATTTAGGAAGTATTAATGGACTGTTTTAAGCCAATGGGTATTTCCAATTAATTGCCTTGAAGCAATTTTATTTTGGTAAAACGTTCCAGGCCCATAAGTATGGGAATTACATGTGATATGTCTGTCAGAAATAAATGTCTAAAGTTCATATTTGATTATGTCAGCATTTTCTTTTCCATAACAGCACTTGATTTTCTTACAACATTTACTTTTGCCCAAACCTTGATTTTCTGCTCTGTAAAATGACATCTCCTTGATTTATTTTATTATCACATTTTCAAGAGTTATCAAGCAGTTCAATGATTGCATTAATTTTTCATAACCTCACTTTCACTTTCAAACATATTGCTTGTCAACATAATTACTTTTTATAATCAAATGAAAATATTTACATGTACTTTAAGAATCACCTGTATCTCAACCTAATTTAGTTTTAAAAATTTAAATCTAATCACAAATTGCATTTCAGAAATTACAGATGTCACATTTTTATTTGCTTAAATGACAGAATTTTATGGAAGGATATTTAATAGTTAGCTCAATTTAAACCAATGAAAGTAATGTGCAAACTGGAAATAAAAAGAACAAACAGGTGTTCAGAATTTTAATTAGCAAAAGTATAAAAAGAAATACCACTTTTTAGATATTCAATGAAAATAATAAAAATTTAGATTTCCTCTAAAATCCAAGGAGAAAGAAAAATTTTTAAACATAAGAAAATATAAAAGTGATTCCATATGGTAAAGTTATCAGATTCCAGTTAACTTTGTTTGGCGCTGTGGTGGCTTCACCTTTGCTGTCTTGCAAGCACCCACCAAAGTGCCCTATCCATCTTTACAGAAGAATGGGAGAGAAAATATGATGGAGAAGCTCATGGGTTGAGATAGACAGGGAGATCACTCACTATGAGAGACTGAAATGTTACGGTTTGTAGTTTAAATATTGTTAGGATATGCCCATTATGGTACTATGGTATTATATGCCCATTATGTGACCACCAAAGCCCACCCCTCCCTGAATATGCCTCCTGATGGGAACTTTGGACTGTGAGTTAAGCAGCTTAAGGCAAGCTGAGCTAGGATGAAGGTGACACTATTGTGAAATTATCTTAGGTCTAGAAAGAAGTCAACAAGGTTGTGGGAGTAGAATATATCCACAAAGACAAACCCAGCAGCTGACCTGAAAATCAGCTCTGGCTGATTGATTACCATTTAGATACATCTAGATTGATGCCATTTAATTATCCAAAACTGTATCTTAAACTATGAGTGCAATTAGATCATAAAACTCCCTGGAAGGAAGATAATATACATCATGATTTTAAGTATTTTCGGAAATTTATTTTATAAATGATGACAGTAGGCTCTCTTGTCACAGGCCAGAGCTCCTCAGGCACCAAAGTTTTCTCTAACTCTATGGCAGCTCAAGAGAAGCTGCTTGTATGGGAAAAGGATATGGATTATCAAATTAATTCAGAACTGTACTGTTGATAGCAGAAAATGTAAATTTAAATGGATTTTTTTTTCCTTGCTGGCTCCCTTATATTAAATTGGGGAATTCTTGAAGTTGTGAAAAGGAAATTCTCAACTATAATTTCTTGCATCTGGGAGCAGCAGTGTTACAGAAAAAAAAAAGGAATGATACAAGAACTCTAAAAAACTGACTCGACATGAGGAGTCTGGGAACACTCAGAAACCAAGCTGAGTCTTTATTTTTTTATGGACCTGAAATATTTTTAGTGCTAAAAAACAAGTAGAAGTTGCAAAAGTTTCAAACCCAAATACATAGTACTTTGGCTAATACCCTGGATATCGCAGCTTCTGAAGGTGCAGACAGTTCTAACATAACTTAACTGAAGTGATACTAGACTGGTAGAAGCTAAGCTACAACCAAACAGACAAGGCAGTAAAAAGAGCTTATGTTTTGTCAATAATAACAGAAGTGTGGCTAGTACAGTAGCAACGTGAAGTAGGCACTTCCAGTCAAGCATGAAAAACAAAATGAAAAAGAGCAGCTTGTCAGAAGGGTAGAAAAAGGAGAAGAGTAAAACAAGACAAATAGATGAACAAAGGCAAATATGTTTCACTTCACATGTTTGTTCCCTTGCACACTATGATTTGCTTTAGCATTGTCTGAGTGCCTAATTAGCCAGATATGGAAGCATGTGGTGCTTTGAAATTCATGAGTTACTGCAAGATATGCTGCTGCATTAGGAATGTTTTTTTTTATCTAGTTCATGTAGCATTGGGAGGATTAATACAAACACAGGAAGGGCACCCCCATTAAAAATAGCGAGGAAGTAATTGAGAAAGTTTTTTAAGGTAATTAGGCACTGAAAGATACAGAACGTACCTATTGTATTTTCCACAAGCTCATAAACATCAATAGTATCTCTAGAGATCTGACTAAATTTGAAATCTGGCTCTAAAACTACAGACATTATATGTATGTTTGGGGATTAGTGTAAAAACAAATGCAAAATTTGTGTTAATAGCTTCTGCATTTTCGTTAAGGGAACATTTTAAGCAGAGCTTTTTTGGACTTCAGTTTTTGCTCTGTAAATACAAAACATGGAAATGAAGATTTAATACTTTGAGGAGAAGTTGAATTGAATATTTTGAGGAGAACTATATTTACAAAGTAGACAAAAATTTTGATAAAAGAACTGACAATGGAAATTACAGTATATTAGAAATCAACCCATACTTCATGTCAAAATTTAATCTGTAATTTAGCTTGAGTCTTGCACTGTAATGATTGAAAGAGGCTATAATCTCTTCCAGAACCTGTGTGATGGTCATTTGAAGGTTTTTGTCTCATCTGACATAGACAAAAAATTTATTCTCATACAAAATTTCTTGAAGATTTCTGATAGTACTTTGGTGTTACTTTTATCTTGACCAGTGCTTTCTGTTCTGGGTCACTGCTCACTTGGATGTACATTAATCATCTCACTGAAGTTTCTGTGAAGAGTTGATGATATTAAAATGCAAAAATAAGAAAGAACTTGATAATTTTGAAATTGGTGGTTAAATCTAAAGATACAGAAATTGAGTTCTTGCCTTCTGAAAAGCAGCTCTTTTTTATTTTGCTTTACATGCTTTACTGGAAATGCCTCTTTACATTGCTACCATACTATTCCTGCTTCTGTTACTATGGGGAGGAAAAATGGACTCTAAAAAGAGCACCTTGCCTGTTTGATCATAGCTTAAGTTTTGCCATTCTGATATCATTACAACTAAGCTACTGCAATAGAACTTTTTTGACCTTCAGAAGCCACTACATCCAGAGTCAGTGGTGAGGTCAGTAAAGCCACTACATTTAGGTTTGCTCACTCTGAAGACAGAGCAAAAGGAAATGTAATTTGCCTTATAAATACTGCTATGATTTGGTTTTAGACTCTTCTGTGTATTCTTCTGTTATCCAATTGTCAAATCAACCAAGTTCTTGTAGCAACAAACACAGCAACCCAAAATTCATGTATTTGTCATTCCTCATTCTCCAGCTGCTCAGTATGAATACTACTTCAAGGCAGGATTCCTCTGAAATGAACTTCAGTGAAATCTGCCCATTTTCACACTGATATATACAGGCTATTAACAGGAATCTGAATTTCTCTGTGCTATGCCATGCAGTTATACCAGTTATTTTCTTTCCTCACATTTTTCAAGTAAAGATATTATGGAATGGTTTTGCCATAAGGATGGATTAGGTTGCAAAAGTTGTAAAGAGGAAATTTATTCCTCAGATGCAGATACAAAGGCTAGCTTTTGTATTATGCTGGCTGGGAATCCAAGGGTTAAGTGTATGAAGCTTTAGAACCATTAATTATACATATTTGTGTGGACAAAGCTAATTAATGTTGTTCTTCCATCTTGCTGAAGATTATATATGAAATTCAATGAAAATCTTGGTAAGAACAGTGTGAATATAGTGATAAAAAATTTATCTGTCATGCTATGGGAATTCTGGGAATTTCCCTTTCAAGCTGCATACAGGAAGGGACAAAAGCTGATTCATGCTAGTAAATACCAGTCTTCTGCACCTAAATATTGGTGTAGAATAAACAAGAAAATCCATATTTTCTGAGGCATTTAATCATAACACACTGATTCTATTAAAACTAAAGGACAATACAGGCTTGAGCACATAGTGTAAAAATTAAAACCAAAAAAAATCCAAACTAAAACAAGGAACCAAACCAAGCAACCAAACAAACCCACCCCCTCTCACCCCCAAAGCTCAAACTAAAAACCCAAAACTAAACCAAAGAAAAAACAACAAAAAGAGTGAAGCAAAATTAGCAAGCTATGCAATGCACTTGCACTCTGGAGGTACATTACCATGCTTTACCCATAATTAATTAATGATATTTAATTATTTGCAAGGATTCCTTTATTTTCTCTCTTCCCAGCAGAATGCTAGTGGGAATATGCAGAAAATTTCAACATGAGTGACTTACTGCATAAAAAACACTTTTCTTTTTTTTTCCCAGCTTGCAGTTCTTAGTGTTATTTGTAGCTGAATGCTTTTAAAGGAAGTACAATCACAGGTTCTCCCATTCCTCCATGAGAAAATCATAGCTGACAGTGACCTTGTGGATCATGGTACATCTATAAAATAAGGAAATAGAGTCTATAATGGGAAGGAGGCTGCTATTGCATAAGGCCTCATTTAATCTAATCTTGGTGCAAACAATTGTGTACTTCAGTGCTCAACTTAAACATGCTCCTTTGCTTTTTGCTCAACTTCACTCTCACATTAGTTATCACAGACTCACAAAATGGGAAGGGAGCCCAGTGTGAACATCTGGTCCAACATCACTGGTCTCAGGTAAGGTCATCCTAGAGCACTTTGCATGGAATTGTGTCCAGATGGTTCTTGAATATTACCAGGGAGGGAGACTGCACAGCCTCTTTGGTCAGTTTGTGCCAGTGCTTGGTCACCTGCAGAGTAAAGAAGCTCCTCTTCATGTTGGGTAACATCCTATGCATTAGTTTCAGCCTTTGCCTTTTGTCCTATTGCTTGGAACCTATGCCATTGCCTGGCTCCATACTCTTTACACCCTCCCTTCAGATACTTATAGATGTTGATGGGTCAATCATCTCTTCTCTAGGTTGAACTGGCCTAGCTCTCTCAGCTTTTCCTTGTAACAGAAATGATTCAGTCCCTTAATAATCTATGTTACCCTCTGCTTGACCTCCAAGTCTCTATCTTCCTGAGGAGCTCAGAACTGGACACAGCACTCCAGATGTGACCTCACTAGGGCTGAGTGGAGGGGCAGCATCACCTCCTTCAATTTTCTGGCAATGGTCTTCCTAAAATACCCCAGAACACCATTGGACATCTTGGCCACAAGAAAACACCTCTGACTCGTGGACAGCTTGTCTGTGAGGACCCCTGCATCCTTCTCCATAGAGATATCCTCCAGCAGGTCAGTCTGCAGCCTGTAGTAGTGCCTGGACTTATTCCTCACCAGGTGCAGAACCTTGCATTTTCCTTTGTTGAATTTCAGACAGTTCCTCTCCTCTTTATCCCAACCTGTCAAAGTCCTTCTGAAGGGCTGCACAGCACCCAGGGGCATTGGCCACTCCTCCCAGCTTTGTGCCATCATCAGCTCCCTGAGGGCACATCTGCCCCTTTCTGCAAGTCACTAAGGCTTGTGCTCAGTATTTAACCTTGGGGGACACCACTACTAACAAGCCTCCAACTAAACTCTGTGGCACTTTTAATATCTGTGTGGAGTACCATCTAGTGCATAAGTAGTCCTGAAAACATGGCGAAACATATACTCAGATAAACGTTTGATACCTTTTTTCCAACCAGTGCTCCTGCAGAACATCATGCCAGGAGTATTAAGACTTACTCCCCTCTAGTGAGGAAAGGCAGCAATTGCACTTTTCAGTGTAGCTTTTCATCGTGACGACCTCTTCTGAATTCTTTGTAAGCCTTCCTCTTGCTCAGTTTCTCCACTTATCTGGAACTTTCCCGAACTTTCTTTCACTGCTGTAGGTGGTGTTACTAATTATCTTATTTTAGACTCTCTCTCAGCTTTGAAAATTAATATATTTCATGTGTGAACTATTTTGTGACTAATGGTTCACACCATTATTTCTTGTGAACATATGTTGTTTGTTTGTTGTATGATGTGGACAGAATATTGAGTAACTATTTGTTCCTGATTGACTAAAAATTAATGGGGTTTTTTAGACCTTTTCTCTATGTAGGCAGTGGTTCCAGAATAAATTTATATCCAGTTGTTCAAGAATGAACTTTCACCACAAACACAATGTGATGAGGGATTAAAATATTTTGTAAACTTAGAAAAATATACCATAATATCCCAGTTTAAAATGAAGTCTAAAACATTTTTAAACACATATGATATTTAAGAGGTAAGGCATTCTGATTATAGAATTCATAACTGAGAATTTTAATACTTTTAAAATAAACACTAAAAGGGTTGTAACATAATCTGGAAACTTGTGGCTGTATCTACCTCTGGGTTTGGTTCAGTAGCAAATCAAATTGTTTTAAAGAAAATAGTTATGCTTACTTCTGATGGTTTCCAGAATTTCTTCAAATATTGCAAAGATGTCTTGCAGAGGAAACTGAAGCAGGATGTCTGCTTCAGATGGACAAATGTACTTCCACCCCATTAAGACATGTTTGGTCCTTCAGACAGCTTCAAACCTGTTACATGGGGAGGACTGTTTATCCATGGGGACAGGTTACATCTTGTCTGGGTAAAACGCTGAAGCAATGTAAAATGTAGATATAGAGCTTTCAGCACCAACCAAGCTATTGATCCTACTGCCCTGAATGACTTGATAATATACTGTGCTATGGTACAGCACAGCTCTTCAGAGCAAATACTGCTTGTTCCTGAATACCAGGACTTAGAACAGTTCCGGATTTAAAACAAGCAGGTGACAGCTTTGTAATGAAATATGATAATGGCAGCATTTGAATAAAAAAAAATTTCTGAGATCACGCATTTTGTTGATAGCAAATTGGAGGTTATTTGTACAACCTCTTGGCTGATGAGGTGAGGGACTAATTATAATGATTATGTAATCAAGAATAAATTCAGCCCTCTCCCATATGTTGTGCAAGTAAGCAAGAGAAAAAAAATAAGTGAGGAACTAATGAAGAAGATAAATGTAAGTATTTTGGTGGTGCTAGACACTTTTTGGAGACATGGAAGCGTGTGGATGTTGTCTTCCTTATGTTCATTCTATTTTATCACAATTCTAGAATGTATGCTACCAAGTTACCCACTTCATGGCCAAAGGGATAACTATAAATGTCTAAACACTCACACTTTCAAAGTAAGCAAGTTCTGAAGTCCTTGTCCATTTGTATTTAGACAGCTCCCCAACTTTAATAGCAGTCCTGAATACAAGGACAGGGATCTGGTCCCAAAGATTACTTTGCATTTTAAATCTTGAACAAAACTCTGAGCTAAGCCCTAACAAGCTTCTCAAATTATTTATATCAGAAGTGTAAAGCAACCTGGATAACCTTGTTTGATCACTGAAATTTGACAACCCCTTTATAATCAGCACAAGGAGGATATGCCATAGCCTCGCTGACAATGCAGCTCCAACGCAAATTATGAATTAGCATAGAGTAAGTTAACAAAAAATAATTGTCTAATTGTCATCCTAAGAAAAGCAGAAGGCATCAAATTAAATCATAACCCAACAAATTGAAATGTCACTGAAATGAAGAGATCATTACCTTAGGCATGTCAGACATTTAAGAGAACTAATATGTTCTCAAAATCACATTTAAAATTTCCCTTCAGAACTGATAAATAATTCTGAAAATATATTCAGTGATCTTTCTGCATTTATTTCTATTTGAAATCAAATCGCAAAACATTGTGATGTTTTGTTAGGTGGAATACATTCATGTCAGGTGATGGCCAGAATCTATAGCTGTAGTTTGATCACAATTTTCTGTCATCTGAGAGATAGAGTTTACCCAGTAGATTTGGAATTAAATATTTACTTATTTATTTACTACAAAATGAATGAATTGTCTGTAACTTCCCATTTTTACCAAATTAACAACCACACACAATTAATAATAAGACTAATACATAATTAATCAGTGTAGCTGAAGAAGTAGCTTAACTGCTTTTTTATCTCTGGGCAGAAATCCAGCATCTCCACGGTAATTCACTTCAGACTAATAGACAGTATCTCTTTAAACATACTTAACCTTTCCCTCACTAATACAGCATGCAAGCCTAATGTTGGCTTGTCCTTTGAGATACAGCGCCGTGCATTTGTAACAAGAACAAGAACTTATTTTTCTACCAGAAGCAACAGAAGGGAGACCACAGTGCCAAGAAGTAGAAAACAGGACGTAAGCCTTCATGTATACGATGAGATTTTTTTCTGATAAAAATGGAAAATTTTCAGGAGAACCCCTTATTTGGACTTTCAGCTTTGCAGCTGATAAAAGCACCCCATTAAGCATGTGTTAGATATCTCTTGAAAGGGATGCATAAATACTGTTTTATTGACATATAATCAAAAGAAGCATGGCCAGCAGGTTGACAGAAGTGATTCTGCCCCTCTGCTCTGGTGAGACCCACCAGTGCTGCATCCAGCCATGGGTCTTCAGCACAGGAAGGACATAGACCAGTTGGAGCAATTCCAGAGAAGGGCCATCAAGATAATTAGAGGGATGGAGCACCTCTCCTACGGAGAGAGGATGAAAGGATTGGGCATGTTCAGCCTGGAGGAAAGAAAACTTCATTGTGGCCTAATTGCAGACTTCCAGTACCTGAAGAGTGTCTGCAAGAAAAGTGGGGACTATTTACAAGTGCATATAGTGACAGGACATGGGGGCATAGTTTCAAACTGAAAGAGAATAGATTCAGATTAGATATTATGAAGAAATTCTTTACTGTGAGAGTGGTGAGGCACTGAAACTTATTTTCCAGAGAAGCTGAAAATCAAGTTGGATGAAGCATTGAGCCATCTAGTCTAGGTAAAGGTGTCTCTACCCACGGCAGGGGGGTTGGAACTACATGATCTTTAAGGTCCCTTCCAACCAGGCCATTCTATGATGATCTGATTGAAAAGGACTCAAGTTTTACTTCCTGAATATTGCGAATATATTCTGGTAACTCTCCCCATTAAGTGTTCCTCCTCCTTTTGCTCCTACAAGAAGTTAAATTTTCCGCATTCTTGCTCTTAGCTCTTTCTTTCTTCCTTACAAGATCACACATACAGATGCACATGAAAAAGCTCCAGCCATTTTGGCACAGAATATTTTAGGACAAATTTGTATGGAACATTAAGCATGAGGGTGAAGCAGACTGCAGCCACTGCAGAGATGCAACAGATATGCTAACACGCTGTGTGAAAGTGGCTCTGAAGGTCTTTCATCCCTGTGTGTTCCTTTCTCTCTTTCATTCCTTGCTAAATCTGGTCTTGGAAAGACAAGCTGGAAGACTTCAAATGCCCATAGTAATTCAGGCGAGAAGAAATTATTGAAATTGTAAGGGAAGACCTTCTAGAGAGGACAGATTGTCCAGTGGTTACTATACTAAAATGCCAGGATGACAATTTTGATTAAAAATTTGTTCTCTACTGCAGACTCCCTCAGATTTTAAACTATCAGTCAGAAGTTTTCATATTTCTTCCCATTCTACAGAGTGGAACTAATAATGCAAATAGGTTTCTAATAGAAAGCATCACTGTGACACACACAGGTAACAAGCTGGAGAACTTATATGTGTCTTGGAGATTAATTTTCTAATATATCTATACTTATAAAAATGAGACATTTTTGATATCTGACTCATGCCTATGGAAGAAATTAATGTCCAAAAAAACCTATTTTGTCCTAACAGTCTATTACTTCTTAAAGTGCAGAAGCCCAAGCCTGTGCTTACAGGGACTGTGTTTTGTTTTGCACAGTATGGGTTATTTTATTTTTAATTCACAAATTTTTTCAAGTCAAAGCATAATTAAATCAAAATGTATTTTTACATATTTTAAAATTAGCAGAAATTTCAGTCCACAGTAGTTCTCCTAAATTTTTTATTAAAAATTATAAAAAATCATTGAACACAGAAGAAATCACACTAATAAGATCTACTATTTTTCAAACCTGGTTGATTAAAGTCTGTTTGTCTTATCTTGTATAATGTTTGTAAAACATATGGGTAACTTTGACAGCTTAATATATGTGTACAGAAAATTGCACAATTTTATGATTTTCCTGAATCATTCTACTAACTGAAGAACAAACTGGACTGTTTTTTCCATTGTAAACTAGCAAGTCAGGGATGGATTCAAAAATTTCAGGATGAATTCCGTTAATTTCAATAGTCCAAAGATCTTCCTCAGTTATTGCCAACAGCATCCCTCCTGTTTACTAGCCTTTTTTAAATATTAGTTTTATTTGATTTAAGCAATCTATATGTTTTATTTGGGGCTATTCAGCAAATCTTCCCTGATAAATAGATTATAATTATTTGTGCAGATTATGAACCATTAATTTTCAGTTAGTTAGTTCTCTTCCATTACAAATGTGTCAATAAACACTGATCATGCATTTAGTGTCTCAAAGAGGGAACATAACTATAATTTTCTCATTGCAGTTGCAATGGAGAAAACCTGGAGCTTCCATAAACCTGCTCTGCAAAGATACCCAGCTAACAAATTATTAGAATTCCAAAGCCATCTGTTTTTTCTCTTAACTTTGCTCAGCCTTCCAGTTTCTATTGAGCTTCTCAGAGTAATGTTAAAAGATGTAGATAGGGTAACTTCTCCTTAGTAATGTCCTTTCCCGTAATAAGTGTACATTATTAGGACACTTTCCTCTCCTGGGAAGTTTTTCATTTGATTTAACACACACATATAAACCATTTTATGAATAATGTATTTGGAGCTAGATCCCCAAACACAGTTAAGAAAGCAAGTAATAAAGAGAGTCTGTTTCTGAGAGTGTGCAAAAGGACTCCATAAAATCATGTCCCCTATGTTGCTGTAAATATGTTCCCAGCTGGCAACCTCTGTCCAAAATGTAGGTGGAATAACGTTTCTGCCACTGTTAAGCAGTAGCCAACAGAGCAGCTAAGCAAAAACCTTAAAGGGGCATGACAGATTGCTCAGTTCTCCATGTAGAGAATAATGTAATCTGCTGTGAGACGTTTCACACAATGCCTCCTGCTGCTCCATCTGGGCTGCTGAGCACCGGCGGTTCACTCGATTGTATACAAGTCAAATATGAAGGCAATTCCTGACAGCAGGATTATTTTTTCTAATGAATAGATGCACACTAAGGAATGCAAGCACCATCATATTTCATTTCCTAATTATTCATTACAATATTAAGCTGAATTTACTTTTCAAATCATGAGGCAATCAAAAGCCTAGAAGTGCTCTCTGAATTTACAGCAAACCTTTTATAAGGAAAATGGTGATGGTAAGTAATTTAAGATAGCAAAAGATCTGAAAGAGGATACTTTTAGAAACACACATTTTTTATAGATTGATTTAATGCATAATCTTAATTAGCTATTTTGTTCTCCTGTGCTAGAAACCAAAAAGATTCCATTTGCTTTTTCCTTCCTAGATTTACAAGTAAAAGGACTTTCAATATAATCTTGTGTTCAGTTATAGACAATGAACAGAAAGTAATCTAAGAAAATATATTTATTTAAGTACACTAAAAATTATTGTTAAAAGGTAGGCGCTGGAATTTTTAGGCTGTTGCCTGTAGTCTCAAGTAGCATATGCAAACACTACAGGCTCTGAACTTTCATGAAAAGCCCTCATTTATGACAAGAACAGATGTGTTTGGAAGAGGAACCAAGAATTCATATTTTGAATTTTATATGCATATAATGGGCAAAAGGTTTATGTACAAAAATAACCTCTCATCTTTTTTTTTTTTCTTCTTTTTTTTGCTAAAAATCTTACTATTTCTTTTGTTTTTTTAAGACCTTTGTCTTGTTCATAAACCAAACTCTCTTTCTTCATAGTTACTCAGTGGCTTCTCAGTTTTTTAAATTAGGTCTGGTGTCCTGTATAATAAAACTAATGCTTACTCATTTTGACAAATATCCCTTCTAACACATGTGTGCATTTGCTTTCTCAAGCTTTTGTCACATGAGAGTTAATCATACTAGGTTTGGAGCAGCAGATGTAACCAGAGTGTGTACATCAGATCATGAGCTTTATTTTTCAGTCACGGATCTGATAAAAAGAGACTGGTGGTATCATTTTGGATGTACAGGTCTTCTGCCTTCAACCATTTCATTTGAAGATCTGTGTCTCTGGGAATCCAGAATTCTGTCAAGAGGTTTTCTTCCTGGAAATATAGGATGTTTTCTAATAGTTCTGGTTGGGTTTTTTTCTGCAGATATTCACGTAAATTGCTTTATTTCAGTGAGACTTAAAGTAATTATACACTTGTATTCTACTCCGTAGAATATTATTGAAATAATTGTTTTGGAAATTAAAGCAAAGCCTGACTACAAATATGAGGTTTTTACCTTCCCTCCCACTTTCCTCTTGATAATTCATAAACTACCAAAACACCCATGGTTTATGAAGGGAAGTGAGATCTAAAAAAAAAAAAAAAAAAAAGGAATAATCTTAGTCCAAAAAAGAAGGGTGAGATGTGATTTTCATATCTGTAGAGAGCATGAATGTCAGGGAAGGAATCAAGATATTGCATCTAAGGAACATAACTTGCACAGTGATGACTCAAAATTAACCAGGTGAAAATAATAAGATTCCTAATTGTCAAAGATTTTCTAATTTGTATTCAAGTGGAACTAATATAATAATATAATAATTCTGAAAATAGGTGCAGCATTTGTAAATTGTGCAACATTTGTAAATTGTGCAGCATTTATAAATTAGTTGCAGGATTTGCATCTTGTCATCCCTCTGCTTCCTGGGCTGAAACTTTTCAGATATTTTGTCCTGTCACAACCTTACATTTTCTTCATACTCATCTATTGATAATTTGATACATACTATTGAAATAAACATTGTGGTCTCAGCTCTGAATTAAAAGAAACATCATGGAAATTCCATTGTTACTTTTTTTGCTTAATGTATGACAACTGTCAGCACAAGAGCTAGGGTAGAACTACATATTTAACACTACTTAGTGACCAAAAAGTGACAAAAACATAATGAATTCCCTAACACACTTGAGTAGAAATGCTTCAGTTTTTGTCACTGAATGTCAGTTTTGAACAACAACAAAAAATTACTTGAAGAGTCCAAAACTGGTACAAGTTAAAAAAAAATAAATAAATAAAAATAAATAAAATAAAATAAAACCTACTATGATTCACTAAGTTTTAGAATTGGCTCTCACTCAACTTTTTTTGTTTAGCTTCCTTACTTGAAAATTGAAAACAAATCCATCTAAACTGATTATTTTTACTTTCTTAAGGAAGACTGATTATTTTTTACATCTTAAGAGGGGAGGTTGCTAAAAAAAAAAAGCAGCACCATTTTGTATAAAATTATATAAGCTCTGAAAATGTTTTATCCATCATGCAAGATATCCTAATCACTTTACAGAATGTAAAAATTCCAAAGTTTCTGCCTGATGAACTATAATCTAGACAAATAAACATGAAGAGATGAAAGGGCAAGTCAAGAGGAAAAGTTCTGCTTTCATTTATTTTACACAAACCATGGAGTTTCATCAAGCATTAAGAAATGGGGTAACAAACTGTGAAGTTTGTAAAACATGCCCATAAAATTTTACAAAACACTTACCCTTATTAGGTTCTAAACACAAAGCCTGATTTGCTATTATTAGAATAACAAAGCCTTTAGAACAAATTGTGGTACATTCTGTGGTACACTACCATGAGGACAACAAAACCCAGAATAACTACTTAATTCCTAAATGGAAGGAAATGAGATGGCGTATTTGTTTTTGATGTTTGACTTTTTCTTCTTAGATGTAAAGGCAATTTATTATTTGCTGGAAAACACAAAATAGCTGTTGATTTGCCAGCAGAGTAATGTGAACTCGTCTATCTCTAAAACAAAGGATGGTCGGGCAGATGTGAAGATCACAAAACCAATTAGGACATAAAAAATTGTTTTCTGATTGAATCTGTGTACATGTTGCATTGTCAGAAGGAACATCTGTACAATTTGAAACTGTTGTTGTGTCTTGTGAACTAAGACAGGCTTTGAAATGTAGTATTTGCAATTAGATCACAGAACTGCAGAACAGTCCTTCACAGATGGAAAGAACCAAGAAGAACCATTAAGTCACACTCTTAAATGAATGGCACATAGAGGGAGCAAACCTACTACCTTGCCATTATTCACACCCTGCCATAACCAACTGAGCTGATCTCAGGATAATGTTTGTATTTCACCTGTTATCCTGTTATGTTAACCTGTTATGGCCCCTAACTGAGGGGGTTTATTAATTTTTTTTTGTGTTGGTTAGCAGAAGAGTTACTGATTCAGGATTTTTGATGGAGTTCATGAATCCTCAGACTCGTAACAATAACAAGTTGACAGAAATAGTCTAAAATTTATGCCATCTTTCATTATTTATCAAGATAAATAAATATAAGGCCTAAGACACTGTTTTCATCGTATATGAAATGACAGCTGAGAAATTTGTAAAAAGATGAAGGGTCTAAGTACATTGGAGGTTTTATTGAACAAGATTGAATGTAAATGTTTCTTCGTCATTGTATTTTGATATGGCTATATGCTGCTTATTTTTCTTGTACTTTATTTTTGTGGAGCACCTATGGTGCTTTGGACCAGATTAAATATCTATATAGAAAAGAAGTGCAGGAATCTTCAAGATGAGGTTGAGATACATAGGAAAGTTCAGGTGAAAAGTACCACATACGCTAGGAGTAAGTCCTGTTAAATTTAAACTAGTACTGATTTTTTACATGTGTATATACATAAACATACCTATTTAATCTGCTTGCAGGAGTGTGATTACAATTTAATATAAGCCTTACCCTAGGTTTATCAAATCAATCTATGATTTTTCTATTGAAACATCTGCTTCTAGAAGGTGGGACCTAAAAATTGCATGAAACTGGCAAAATTAGAATGTGCTGTCCTTGAGGAAGTAATGAATAAGTAGGAAATGGGATGCATGAGTACCCAAGTACCTGGAGAGCATGAGTACCCGAGCCCACAGGTGGGTAATTTCCAGAGACCTCAGAAGTGTCTAGGATGACAGAGTGAGGGCTTGTGTCCAACTGCTGGCTGGGATGAAGCACCTCCCTCCACACATTTGCAAATAAGGGTTAGATATCTTAGATATCTTAGCAGCAAATAATGCTTTTTAGTGATCTGCCATGAAGAAGGCAAAGATACAATAGCCGCCTAATCACTGTTTTTTTGTGCTAGATGACTTATGTGATTTAAACACCAAATGTAGATGCTAAGTGTGCACTTAATAAAAATCAATTAAGTGGCATATGTAGTTTTGAGCTGGTGACAGGAACACAAAATAAGATTTAAAACTGCAATTAAAAACCTATTTTTTTTGTGTTCCCTCCGTCTTGGATGATTTCTGTTCACTGTTAACATTTCCCCATAGTAGCTATGTTCTCAGTAAGCTTCTTTTACTATTTGAACAAGTGAAAAAACAAACAAACAAAAGAACTCCAAAAAAACCCAAACCAAACAACTGAATAGTTTAGAAAGGAAATGTTAATAATTTAAATATACAGAACTATTCATATTTCCACTAGACATTATAGAATTCTGAAGTAATACCTTGCTTTCCCCTTCTTCTAATTTATTCTCTGTGTTGAATAAACTACTTTAAAACCCTTGTACAGAGGTATTTCGAAACTACATTTTCTAAGACACATCATAAACTCCAGAAATTTTTCAAGGTCTGCTATTAAGGATAAAACTTTTAAAAAAAAAAAGGTGTTTTTTGTGTAATACAAAAGAAATGCTTCCTGCTTAACATATGCCAGGCAATACAGACAATGGCACCAATCTTTTATTTCATGGGCTGTAATCTTACATGAAACTGGGCAATGAAATTCAACTTTAAGAGAAATTCAGGCAGGATGAATTTCTCTTAGATATTGGCAGCTGGCTTAGCAGTCATGCTGTGTTTGTACACACATTTCTTAACTGGAAAGGTGTTTGGGGACTTCCTCACAGTTAGCACTGAGAAGACTGAGATGGAAGTGCAGTTAACACTAGCAGACCTATTGCAAATATTTGAGGGGTAGAGGGATCAGACCTTCTTATTGAAGGAATGCTTTTCATTGAAGTATAAATGATTTTCAACTCATGTTAATATAGCCTCTGAAAAATACAACTGGATAACTTTTCTGTCCTTATTTCCCTAAGTCAAATAGCTGTATTTTGACCTCATAACTCATAAGGAATGAGGTGTTGCAGAAGAATTTTATTTTCCCACTAGAAAATTAAAAAAAAAAAGGAAACTATAGATCTCAGGAAATTCTGTAAAAGTTCCTAGATCTCCAAGTGGCAAAATGTGACTACAATTCCCACAATATTTCTATTCAGAATTATATTTAATGATTTTATAGCTATATATATTATATATAAATATATAATAAGATTTAAACACATAAATACATATTTATAATTATATTATAATTATATATATAATTATGAAAATTATATATATTAATAGACTATATCTTCCTTTAAAAAAAGGTCATATAAAAATATTGCTAAAATTTCTTTTGCTTCCATCTTATTTATTTTCTTGAAAAATGCTTAAATAAATTGTTGTGAATAAAAACAATAGAGATAAATAAATAAGCATTTAACTATAAAAATTGATAAGGCATTTTTTTTATTTTTTGGTTTAGTTTGTGGGTTTGGTATTTTTTAAAGAAGACAACAAGGCACTCTTTCTTTTTTTTTTTTTTTGCATGCCAATTGCCTGCTCTCTATTTCTTCAATCTTTATTTTCAGTAAAAATTATAAAAAGAGACAAAAGCTTCTGCTTTTTGTTTATATGCCCTAACTGAACATATCCCTTTAAATAAATTTCATGTCCTTGGAAAAGGCTGGAGTGTCCAAGAACAAGTTAATTGCACATTTAAGGAACCTTGTCAATCAAATAAAGACTAAATTTACATTGTGTCCTGGCATAACCCATTGTCTCACAGATAAACCACCAGATTTACAACTGGTGTTATGTCATGAAAGAGCTTTATTTTTAGGATAATAGTTTCCAATACAATGTCACCAAGCTAATCCTTGGCTATACTGAGTGCAAAATCTGCAGACCTTTAGTCTTCATCAAAACAATTGAGTTTTGTAGCAGAATCAAAATTTTGGAAAGCAGAGAGCTGATTAACGTGTGAATGACGTACTGGATACTAAAAAGGGAAAGAGAGTTAAATTCATACACACTTATAGACAAACCCTTTTTATCAGAACTTTGAAATGCTGAAATGTTGCAAATAGCTACTTATTGCTGTGAGTCATATAGATTATTTGTTTTTAAAATTACAAAAAAGCAAACAAAGCAAACTTGTATTAAAAAATTTTGAGGCTAATTCTGGACTTCGCCGCAGTTAATGTTTCCTTCCTCTATAACCCAGTAAAAGAGAGAAATGAGAGTATAGCAGAGTACCTTCTTGATAGATCACATTTTGATGATGTGTGCATTGCTCCAAAAGGGGAAAGGTATAGAATATGACCTTGTGTACTTAATTTCTCCCTTCATTTGCATACAGGCTATTTTTGGATTTGCCTACAGGAAGAATAAAGGAAGTTTCCACTAGACTTTAAGGATATAACAAAGTCAGCCACTTGGGAAAATATCTGTCTCACTGCTCTTTCTCTACAAACCACATATGAGTATTTGAAATGAGCTAAGGAAATAGCGAGTTAGCTAAAGTTTCGGAAAGATGAGGTTTTAGTTTGACTCTTCGTTATGCAAATGGTCACCTACTGCTTCAAGGCCCAAACTGATGCCATGATGCTTGCTAGATTTATCAGTCTGCTTTGGTACTAGCTGGATGTCTGTAATTGTTACATCCATGCTGTAAGCTCTTCCAGACAAAAATATACGCAGACAAAACTGCATATATTGTGGTAGTTTTACTTATATAAAAGTGCTTACCTTCCCCAGCCATTGTATTAGAACAGCTAAAACTGTGCAGACTACAGACTATACACTGCTATGTAACTCTTCCACACACATAATATGTGATCACAGAAATATCAGTAAATATCCAGAAATACTAGTAAAATGGAAGACAGGAATTCCAATCCATTTCCATTATCACTACTGAGGGAAGATGACCCTCCTAATAAACAAGTAAGTGAATTTTAAGTACAGATTTAATCTCTGATGTGCAGGTGGATGCTAAGTATGAACAAAATATCATCATCAGAATTTTTTGTGCCTGGTTGCAGAGAATAAAATGTAGTCTTAAACAGAAGTGGAGCAGTATCTATGAAAGTGTCTTTAAAATACTGCTATATGTAAAATAGCTCAGAAAAGTCTTTAGAAGGTGAGAGTGTGCTGTGTATATACTCTGACCCATTCTGTTTGAGGTCAGGTCTTTAGGGAGCTGATGGCTGCTGACATGTGTGATGACATATCTCACACTATTTAATTTTCCAGCTTCTTACGAGGCAGTATTAGAGTTCTGATACATAGTAAAGGCTGCAGCATAAAAACATTTACCGGCTGTGAGATTAAAAGTTCACACTTGCTTACTTATTGATGTGCTAGTAGTGGGTCTGGTCAGGTTTCTCTTGGTAAGGAGAGTATGATGTGAACCAATGAGCCCTCTAACTTCCAGGGATGATCTGAGAATTGCAACACATTCGCCCTCACAGACTGAGAGAATGAATATAAACATGAAGTAAAGAAGATGTCTCAATGACAATTGTAAAGGCTTCCACATAACCAAATCTGACTGGTCCTCCAGAATGCTGAAAGCACCCAGCTTTTACTTCAGCTCTCATTGTTGTCAGAGAGCTTTTGCAGAGACCTTCAGCAAAGGTCTGACCAGCCCTGATGTAGCTGCAGTCTGCTACAAAGGGTCCCAGACTGTCTGCACCCATCTGAGCACAAAAACACTAACCCTGCTCTTACAAAGAAAGCGTGAATGGAGTGCGACCTCCCTCTTGATAGCGATGCACAGGGTCTGCCCAGCATGCAGATATAGGGAATGTGGGAAAGGTGATTTTTGATTCTCAACAGTCTCTTTAGACTTCATTTTTAGAAAAAGCAAGGAGTTACACTTTAGCAAAGTGATACAAGTTTTGAAAACCATCAGACTGCCTGAGTTGAACTTAGGTGCAATGGAAAAGATGGGGTTTAAAAAAAATTCCTAAAGCAGTTCCTTTCACTGCCTCTCCCTGTAAGCACTTGCACTGTGGACAACAAAGCTTTTGTGTGCTTGAGATCTGTGAAAGGGAGGTGTTGAGCCTCAGCCTGAATCTCAGAGGAACTCCAGCTGGCAAAGGTTTTTTAAGCATGTCTAAAAAGGCAGACAACATCGATTCATTTATAAAGCACAGCAACCTCTATTCAAAACCACTTTCAACTGCCTCATATTTTTTCTGGGTTTTGTCTAATGACTGTGATAGAAAATACACAAGCAGTGTTGTGAGCAGAGCTATGTTCTGTTTTTGTTTAGCAAAATGGAAACTTCCTATAGCAGATTACCAGTCTTATCCTTCTTTTCACCTTTGCTTGCTGCTTGCCTAGCCCCATGTCACTTACATTTCTCATTACACAATATCAGCTTCAAGATGTGAGAGGAGGAAAAAGAATATGGAGGAGGAGCATGCACACCATGCTCCATCTTCTATATCATGCCTGTTGCTTGAACAATAATGCTCAAATGGTTGTAAATGGGAAGTGAGGTCTAATTCTGAGAAACTCGACTCTTTTGTGGTTTTGTGCAGTCAACTAGGTTTTTGTACAGAATAGTAACATTGCCTCAAGTTCTTTGTACACCTTAATAAGTGTTTTGTTTTGGTTCTTTTTTTTCCCCACTGGTTTTAGTTAAGGATGAAGCAATCTGAAGCAGAGTCTGGCTCCTGTTCTTTAGCTCCAGGTCTGTGCTTTGGGACTCAGAATATGCCCCTGAGCAGGCAGCTTCCTCCTTGATCCCTCCTGTTAAAGAGTTCAAGCTCTGTGTGTCAATTTAAAGACCAGGGAACTCAGCTATTTAAAATTGCCTCTTAGATAAGCCAAATCTTTTGCCTTTGACTAAATAGATAGGCCACGTAATTAAAGAAGGTGGTCTGTGCTGCCCAGAAAGAGCTCCACAGAAAGAGCTGCTGTATCTTCAGGTGTTTCAATACCAAAACCAGCTGCCTAAAGTATATAGTCTGTACTTTGCTGTTAAACTCTGTTGACTTTGAATATCTGAAATGTTTATTCTGAAGCACGTTTCTGCACAGTGGGTGCTGTGATCACTGACAGACATACCTATCTACCTGCAGGCATCTTGGCATTCTAACTGTGAATAGGGAAGACAATCCTACTGTTTGTAAAGCTCTATAATTGAATTAGTGTACATTATTCTATAAAAGAGAAGTGTTCCCACTGAAACATTCAAGCATAAACAGCTCACACATAAATTATTCACTCCTACACAAAGCTACAAGGCTAAAGCTACCTTTCCAGGACATCTAAGTGATGTAGAATGTGTCCACAGAGAAGTGCTGTAAAGAGTAACCCAAGATGTCCCTGGAAAAGACTGCTTCAGCAAACAGCTTAATTGTGTTAATATTTTAGTGAGTAAGGATTGCTTTCCAGCATTTTATGGATGCTGCAAATCCACCCATACTGCTTCTACACCTGGGCTAGAGACACCTAGTGTGATGTGGAGCTATATCATGTGGAAATGACAGCCAGGGTCTGTGTTACCTTGAAGATCAGTGCGTTGCATCCCATCACGGGATATAGACTGGGACATATCTGTTTAATTCCTCTTTATTAACTATATCCTCAGCAGAAGAGGCAACTAGGCAAGGTTTGATTTAATCTGTTGGAACCTGAGACTATCAAAGTTTCTGTGCCTAAAATCCCCAGATTTCAGTACGTGTAATACCCTGAGAAAAGGCATTTCCAGAATGCACCGAAAGAGACATTCCGCAGTAAGGACCATCAATAGGATCAAATCTCTCTGTAATTTGGTTATTAAAGATTACCCCACTTATGGGAAGCCCTGATTCTACTCTGTCTACAAAACTCTTGTATGCACTTTAAACTTTGCATGTGTCTAGAAGATTCGCTACTGTGCTACTTGTATCTTGAAATACAGAAAAACTGAGTATTGTGGCACCCTTATCCTCAATTCATATGCTGGCAGCATTCAGTTATGAATGGCCATATTTCTTTTCATTAAACTGCTGTGTTTAAAATATTTCTCAGGAAAGTCTAGATTTTATTTCTTCACCAAGCAAAACACTCCAGAAGATGGACAGATAATGTATGTCTGACCATTATGCCCAGACACCTGCCTTGGCTAAGAAACTCTGGAAATCCACTTCCCATTAGTAGATAAAGAGGATCTTTTTTGTTATGCAACAAGAGCTGAGTTCCTTAATTTTCTGATATCCTATTAGCAGAATAATAAACCCAGTGTTCAATATCTTCCTTTAATATTTTATTTACTGATAACCTGACTGTGGGGTTATGCTTCATAAGTTTCTATCTTAATACCTATGTCCTGACTTTCACAAATTTCAAATTTAGAAAGAGGTGCTTTTCAGAAATGAAGGTGAATATATCCTACTTATGTCTGAATAAACAGTCTTAAATATAGGTAAGCCACATACAATGACACTTGACTCTGTATAGCCTGAGACAAATGTCATTGTATGTGGGCTACATAGTCTTGCTGAAAAGCTGTCTCTGCTTTTTTCTTCAAAAGCTTAGACCTAACTGGCTTCCAAGTATAAACTGAAGAGTGTTGGTGATGAAACCTTCTATTTAAAAGCTAAGCAAATAAATTCTCGAGGTGCACAAGTCCTCATCACATGCTGAATATAAAAACACCACTTTGAAAAAATATGCATTCTTAACTCCTATCTTTTTAGAAATTTTGCTTTAGAAGATCCTGAAATAAACATTGTTGAGTTTGACAGCAAGGTGACAAGGAGAGTGAGATGTAAGACTCATTTTGACAAACACATTTAACCCAAGAAATTCTTTATACACATGTATTCTCAAGAATTTATGAAGTCCCTGTATATCTGAATTGAGTACTCCCAACAACCATGTGATGTCGGTCATAAAACCTGTTGACCTTTCCTTTAATGCAAAAAGTTTTCTTCAGGACTGAAAAGATTATTCAGTATACCTGAGGAGAGCATTGATACTCTAAGCATGAAAAATTAACTTGTTCCCAGTTTGCTTTCTACAGCTTTCTGTAAAAAAATGAAAATATAATTTTCCTGTAAATTTTGATAATTTGGTATTTTTGTGTTACCCTTCTTAAAACTAGAAAGACAATAAACTTCTAAAGTAGAAATTCCAAAAATATTTATTTGATGATGTTCTGCTCTGTAGTTGTGACAATGCTGAATCATCTACTTTCAACAGTCATTTTTATCTTAGAAAAGCATTGCTTCAATGACACAGAAATGTTATAATTAACATAAATACCTTATATATCCACAATATTATGTAATTTAAAATATAATCTGAAAGATGAATTTTGACTAAATAGACATGAAATAAAATCTACTCATTGAAGCAAATTTATTTAATATTGAAATGAAACATAAGTGACAAAAAATATTTTTTGACAATTTTCCCACAAAAAAAAGGAAAAGAAAAATTCGTAAGTTTTTATGAACATTCATATATTAATGAATTACATTTTTCCAAGGCAAATATTACCTGGAAAAAATATTTTCATCCATCCTTTTTTTTTTTGGGATTTCTTTTCTCCAGGTACTGTTTCTGTCAGTTACTGCTGCCTTTCAATTTGTTTTCAGTTACTTGTGGCTCAGGTGGCTCTGTATAAGTTGGTTGATTGTAAACCTATGAACCTACTGGCCTAACCTATTAAATGTCTATCTCATGATGCAGTCTTTTCATATTTTATGTGTGGGCTGGTGCTCCAGTCTGTCTTCCAAATGCAGTTGTCCAGACTGTGACCCACAGGAAGGCCACAAAGAGGCAGTTTTTTACTGTTAATGAGCCACAATCTAGAGAGACTTTGCAGTAAAACTCACACCATCGCTGACAATTGCTCCTTCTTGTTTACATTACCAGTTCTCTTGTAACGTGATAATCAAATCCATGTGCTTATCCCATACTGGAGCTGGGCTCCTGGGGCCAGATGCAATTAATATGCTCCTCTGTTAGATTAGTGCCTTAATTAAAGCAACACTACCGCCACTTCTGCTGAGTTTCAAGATGTGTCACTGCAAACATCCCTGATGCTGCAATGTGATAGAGCAGGAAATCTGTCAGATCCATTGTCACTGAGCATAATCATCTTGTTATACTCTTGTAATGAAATGAACTTCTAATTCTTAAACTTCCAAATACTGCATACTGTTTCTTGTCAGGTTTCTACTGTTTTAAACAGATCTTGTATTTTTCGTCAATACCCCTTTTATCCTGTTTTTATGCCTGCTTTCAAAACCACTAAGAGCTTTCAAAATGACGTGTCTGTTCCAAAATAATGCCTTTGGTAACACTTCTGTTTTCTGTAAATTTTATTTTGAGACCATTGAGTGACAGAAAATAAAATTACCTCTCAAAACTCTGTGCATCAGTTTGTGGGAATAGATACTTCTCTCTATTCAATGGTTTCTTACTTTGATCTCACCCACCTGTTCTTGTAGAATGGTTTTCCAGATTGCTAGATTTAATTGCTCACTTCAGGATAATTATGATAGGGAACAATTCTGAAAGAACGCACGTTCCCCTGCAGCCTGAAATTCTGTGTAGGCATTCTTATCTCCAATTAGTGGCACTGACAGTCACTTGAAATTTAAATTTAGACAAAGGCCTCTTCCAGGTTTTTCATAGGCATGTGGCATAAGATTTTGCTCACTCAGTGGAAACCTAGTTAGATATGATGGAGGTTGTCAAGTTGTCGTAAGGTGGAGACAATTCAAAAGTAGTATATCACAAAAGCTATGTTATAGAATTATTTAAATATGCCTATTTTAGAAATTATAATTATTTTAAATTGTGTCACTGAACCCTACTCAAAAACTCCTCCATGTTTTAAACACAGTCACTTAAAAAAATTAGAAAGTGGAATATAACTATATCTCAGTGGGATTATAGAAGGTTAAGATGACACTTTACACTTATAAATTCAGGGTAAGAGATCTCCAGCTTGGAAGGCATGAAAGAGTTTCAGTACATACTCAAAGTTTCTATTTAACCATTCAGTAGGGGCTACATCTCGATTGATGTCAGAGTGATAAAAGATTTATATTACAAAATGTGTGTATAAAGCATAGTCTCTAGTGAGATTGAAAAGTGAAATGATTTATTCGTTAGCATAATTTAAATGTCATCAGTTAAGCTTGAGAGACACATTTGCCAAATGGTGTTAATTCCTACAGTCTTACCAACAGCAAAACATTAAATTTGTTGGTGACATGTAGAGGCAATAAGCAAAAATAAATAAAACTCTTTCCAAAATTTGAAAATTGAAAAAATTTGGAAGTCTCCCTTATACTGTTATAACTTAGAATATAGATGATGCAGACTAATGCACACTCTTTAAATAGGAAAAGACATTAATTCCCAAATGGTTTCTGTAGGGATTTAAGATGCTTTTAACTTTTAACATCCTAAGTTAGTTTCCAACTCTTTATTTGATTCTAGTATCAGCAGAAGTACAGCAGAAAATGGAAAATTTTTGAAATTATTTCCAGGGTTGTTGTACCTTTTTTCTATCCAGTTTTTTTCATGCTGAATGCATTACAATGTCAGTTCAAGATTCTTCTATTTTTTCTACTGAGACACTGAGAACTTTGTACCATATTTTTATACAGATTAAATATAGGTTCAAACAGAAAGAAATTGAGCTTGACTAGCAACACTGTTCTGTCATACTAATAACTGTGACTAAATTTGCCTTGTTTGTCATTCTTCTAAATGCATTTAGTTGTGTTTTTCTGAATTAACAACTATACCACTTGACTTATTCCCTAGAAAGTGATGAAATCTTGAAATCCTATTTTTCAGTATGGGTAGGCTTTTATGTCTCTTACAGAGTGTGATCACTATTAAAAAGGAGCACTTGCCATTCAAATCTAATGTGACTCTTGTGAACACATTAGCTTGGTGTAAACCAGGACAGGAGATAACAAATTTCCAGTTTTCTTACTTAATAATCTTCACCTGCAGAACAGAATACTAAAAATTAAATAATTCTCCGGGAATATAGTTGTATCTATATTACAGATATAAACTGATGATTAATGCCTTCTCTTGATATTGTTTTTTTTCTTGTTAATATATATGAAATATTTTATGAAACCAAATCACTTCTTCTTACCCAGAAGAACTTGCTCCCACCATATCACAATATTGATGATTCTTATCTGGTAAAGCAGTAGTTTTATTTTTTCTAACCATTCAGGAGACAATTTATTTTAAATTTGGCTCCAAGAACAGCACAAATATTTACCTATGGGCTTCTTTTGTGGTACTTTTTTGACACTTTGTATTATAGTCACAAAAGCAGTGTCAACTGCATTAAATAAGAAATAAATTTGAGTGCATGCACAGCGGGATGTATTACGTTCTATTTTGAGATTATCATTTGCACTGATCGTGTAATATAAAGCCAATATAAAAATATGTATACACAGAGGAAGTAAAACTTCATATCTAAACCCAGTTTAAAAAAGTGTCTGTGTTTCTTAAAATAAAAAGGGATCCCAAATACACATGACCTTAAAGTGAGATTTTCAAAGTTACTCAAATTTCTGTTGATAATACATCTGTTATCTTATATAAAACACTTACAAAGGGAATCACATAATTTTTAAATTACCAGATATTTTTTGGTCTTCTAGAGGTATAAAATCTCAGGTGCTTAGTTCAATATCACACCCGATCTCCTACAGATGATCCAAAGACATTAGCAAATGCAGATTTTATGGAATTTTATTTTTTTTGCCAGATAGCTTGAAGTTTTGCTTGTGCTGATGAAATTCTTTAACTAAGTAAGGTCTTTGTGGTTTAAGATCAGTTGTCTCTGAATGGAACATTAATTGAAAAGATAATTAATATTTTCCTAAAACTAACATTTACTACAGCATAATTTATAGTTTTTGCAGCTTCATATTAATCAAAGACTTGAATTTATCTCTGAATCTTCATTAAGTATTTTTAAAAACATTCAATATTTAATTAAAGAGAGAAGCTCCATTATTAATTCTTAATTGAATGCTTCTATGAAAGACATAGTTTAAGTAAGCTTTTCTAATATAAAACTTAATTCCCAAAAGGTAGGCATTCAATTTCCTTGACAGAAAGGGAAAATGTGTATGTGGAAAAGAACAAAGGGCGGGAAAAGGGTAAAGGATGACAAAGAAATGCAGCAATGAGAAATTAATATAGTTTTGTAAAATAGGGGTTGAATTTACAGACAATCCTTTACTCACTTTCTCCTTCAAGACAACTGAGGAATGTCTCTCCCCTAAGACAACTGAGAGAACTAGAAGACTAAAAAAATTGCTTTTGAATTGAATGATGTGAAAAACGCCTGTAAAAAAATTTTGTCTTTTCTCATGCTTCATGTCCCACCGGGTTACAAAGGCCATCCTCATCCATTGTTATTTCCATTACAGAACACTGAATTGTTAATTGCTCATCAGGGAAAGAGAAGGGAAACGTAGGGTTTTTTTCCAAGATGCTGCACTGAGTAATCCATATGGAGTAGTGAAATACAATTCTTGTCTCAGGAAAACAACTTGAGGTGTATATTATTAACAAAAACTTTGCACAATATGGCTGAAGTCCTATTTTCTTATTGATAAATCACAGATGTTAGTGGATTAACTCTCTCTCTCTGAGTGAAAAACAAGGCACTTTCCTAAGAAAAATCAAGGTGGGACAAAACAGAATTTATGTTTTGTAATTTATTTGCAGCACTAAATCTTGCTTTTCTCTGTTCAAGCAACTAACCCTGCCACTTTAACATCTAACATCAATCCAGATAGACTTTTTATACATTACATCCGCTTGACAAATCCATGAGAAGTATTTCTATACAGAACACTTTATCCAATCTTCTGCTCTCTCTAATCCTTTTTATCCTTGGGACAGCAGTTGATCTAAGATGCTGAGAAGACTGAAAGACAACTTCCCACCTTGAACAATGCAGACTGTGATGAGCACTTTTTCTGGAGCATGGGGATCACCTCTGTGGCACTCCTCTGTGCTTGCATAAATATGTCCAAGGCCTTATGCTGGGGCTTTCAGAGCTGGATGAAGTACTACAAGTGGGGTTGTCCTCATACTTTGTGCTCTTTGTTCCTCTCCCCACTCCCCAGAATATAAAAATGTGGTTTCATCTGCTCTTATACAGTTCATCCTATTTTAGGACCAGAATGGGTTCTGGTTTTAACATGCATCTTTCCTGATTAATCTGCAGGATAAAACCTGGTTTCTAAAGACAACTTTCCTACCTATTCTTTATTCTTTATGTATAGTTTTGAAGATGTTACTAGCAAGTTGACCTGTACATAATTTGTGCAACTTTCCCAAATTTATCCATTTGAAGCTGCAGATTAATGAAATATTTATACTCTATGTATTTTGTGTTAAAAAGAATATATTGTTGCTGTCATGATGTTAAAACTGGTTTTACATGGTTTATCCCATAAACAACTAAGTACCACAAAGCTTCTTGCTCAATCCTCACACAGTAGGTTGGAGGAGAGTAAAAGAAGCATATCACTGGGTTGAAATAAAAGTGATGTAATAGGGAAAGCAAAGATTGTGCATGCAAGAAAAGCACAAGAAATTAATTCATCGCTTCCCTTTGGCAGGCAGGCGTTCAGCAGTCCCCAGGGGAGCAGGGCTCCATCAAGTATAATGGTCACTTGGAAACACAAATGCCAGCATTCCTATTGTCCCCTCCTTCTGCTTTCTTCCTCTTACCTTTTATTGCCAAGCCAGATGCCACATGGTATGGAATATCTCTTTGGTTTATCTGGGGACAGCTGCCCCTGCTGTGTCCCCTCTTGTGCACCATTTTGTACAATGCCAGCCCACTTGCTGCTGGGGTGAGGAGCAGAGAAGGCCTGGAGGCTGTGCAAGCACTGCTCAGCAATAACAAAAACACCCCTGTGTTACCAACACAGTTTTCATCACAAGTCCAAAGCATAACCCCATGCTAATTGCTGTGAAGGAAAATAACTCTATCCCAACCAAAATAAGAGCAGTGTTACAAAATGTTTCAATCATCTTGTTAACTATTTCAATTTAATAAGCCTGTCTGGGATAAAGATAAGGAAATAACAATTATGCCTTGCTTAGCATGCTTTTTGATGGGTGAAAAAAGGCTTCTGCTTTAGCTGCATGCCATGGCTGAATGATCTGACCTTTTTGACACATCAAATCACACCATCAAATCTGAATCACGACAAAGCTGAGGGGTGCAGCAGGCATGGAAATGGCTCAAAGCTCCAACAGAGAGGTTCAGATTGGAAGTTCACCAGGAAGTTTTTCTTTACCATGAGGGTGGTCAAACACTGAAACATGATTCCTAGAGAGGTGATTGGTTCTCCAAGCCCATCAGTGTTCAAGAGACATTTGGACGTGCCCTTTATAACTTACTTTAACTTGTTCAGCCCTGAATGGGTCAGGCAATTGGGTGAGATGGTCATTGTAGCTACCTTCCAACTGAAATTATTCTAATCTTTTTTATTGCTTCAAAGAAGTGCAGTAATTTTCTGGAATTTTTCATTATTTTTTATAAGTGTATCACTTATCTACACACAATTTTATTTTGTCATTAAAGATAAAAATATACTCTTATGGGTACTATTTTTAAATGTAACAGAAAAATAATCAGAAAGTAATAATGAAATTTATTGTACAAATGTGACAAAGTGAGTGACAAAACACTTATTATATTTAACCCTACTTCTTAAAGATGAGGAATTCGTGCTTATGCACATTTCATTATTAATGGTTCTCACAAAAACTTAATTTAGAGCCTTGTTTTAATATCAATTTATATTATCTTCCTTTTCTTACTTAGATAAAAGGATGTACCTACCTACATTTGTAGTAAATGAGTAGTAAATTCTCATTTTTCTCACACAGGTTCTAGCTTTAGGTTTATGAAGAACAACCTCAGTATCATTTCAGTTCTAATTATTTAAAGGAAATCCTTGTCCACAAGAAGATTGCTCTCCCTGTCTTCTTGGACAATTACACAGGAACTAGTGAAAATTTCAGTCTTAGTATATATTTATCTCAAGAAAACAGGAATAATATGCTACACAGATCTCATATTTCAGCTGACATCACCAGCAATGACTATTTGCTGTCTTGGGTGTATAAATTGCTTATTTAGAAGTGATTTGATGCAACCCAAGTAGATAAAATTAACTTTGATCTTCCAAAGGAAGAAGTTTTTTAGAAATGTACTTATGTGTGATTCTGAGGGAAAAATATATTATATTGGCAAGAAGAACCAATGTCTGCAGAGTGACAATTCAGTGTCTCTACTGTAGGTGTCAGATAGCTGTATGCATCACCACATTAAAAAAATTTAATCTCTTTCACTAAATTGCTTCAAAAAGACCATGAAATTCATTGTGTTGCATAAGATGTACACCAGAAACCGTGTGCAATAAAAGAGCAAATATACCAGCCAGGAAGGGAATGGTGATAAAAATGCAATTGAGGTGCAAATGAAGTGGTTGGGTCCTTCATCTAAAGGCATTCTATAGTAAAATTATCACTTTTGAAAAAAGGCACTCCAGTAGCTAACACACACAAAAGCCAACCTTACCAAAACACTCTATTGACAACTGGGAACACAGAACAAAGCTTTCACTTAACTTATGGTGGTTTGAGCCATTTGAAACTTCCTTTAAATGTATTCAGCTGAAGTAAAGGCCAAAGGTGTATGTGAAAAGAATAAGTAGCTACATAACTGTCTGATATGTGGAACTTAATTATCTTGTCTGTGGAAAACCATTCCTTTCAGCAGGGAATTATAAACTCATGTGAAGTTTTGCAATTAATGCAAACAAATAGTTTAATTACAGGCTGCTGTCATTGACAATGTGGGAAGGAATGGTTATATACCCTGCAGGATTTAAGCAACTTGTCAGACACAGTCAGAAAGACAGATTTATATTTTTTTAAGGACCACTGAGAAATGAACATTTAAAGTAGCTATTTAACTGTTTTTGTTTTTTTTATTTCTGAAATATACCAAAGTATTTCAGCGTGTTTAAAAGAATTTAAAATAGAAATTCAATGTCTATCAAACATAAAAGAAACTAACATGATATCTCAGAATGTCAAATAAAGAGTGAAAAACAAAGTCTGTTTTCAAAAATTCTTCAGTGACTTTTCTGTCATGAGAGCAAAGGTGGTATGCCTACCAAAGAGGAGCAAAAATGAACCAAACAATTCTATTCCTTCTATATAAACAGATTTCATAGCTCTAAGGTGAGGGCAATAATCTTATTTCATAAGCCAAGAGTATTACAGAAAATTATGCTGAGAAAATTCAAGGATTATTGTAGCTGATGCTGAAAATTTTTGAAACCTGAAAGAATTGTGTCTATCTTTGCTAGCTGGTACAAAAATGATACTCAATAAAGCATCTACTCTCTGCTAGTATCTCAGTTTTGGAAGGCAACATTCAACAGAACTTTCCACACATCACTTTTATGAATTTCCATTCTTTTTTTTTTTTCCAGCAAGTAACTGGGCAGCCAAAAATAATCCCCAAAATAACTTCAAATGAATCAACAATCTATTTCAGACTCCTATTATCATTGTGAAATGACACTTTCTCAAACATCAAGAATATAAAAGAGGACTCATTGCTTATTTTTATGCAATTTAACTGATACTGAAGTATTTTTATGATTTATTAAGAGATTTTTCCATACATTTAGATGGCAGATTTTTGAAAAGGAGGATTAGGTAAACAGAGAAATGAGGGTGAGATTTACGCAGGAATTGAAGGTTCTCAACATTAATTACATGCTTTAAGAGGAGTTATTGAACAACCATTTGGCATACCCGAGTTAAATGCTTCCTTGGGTCTTTTAAGATGCAACAGAACAGTCATTTGTGTCAGAAATTCTACCCTTGCTTCCTAAATTCTTGCATAAATCACAGAGGTGTTTCTCAAATTTCTCTGTTGTCCATAAAATTCCTCTACCAAACTGTGAGATATTGGGACACAAATGTAGACTGATTTTTGAAATTATATATTTAGATTTATCTTGCCTGGAGCAGAAAGCCAATGTCAAGGAATATTTACTTTTACAATGAGAAAGGTACTACACAACCTATAGGAAGGGCAATATAGATGCAATCATAACTGAAATAAGATATACATTTGCTTTCTTTTACCACAGTAATTTCTTAATTTTAGGTAAAATGATCAAAATTTATTGTTAAAATTCTTTTGAAGTCTGTCATTTGGATTCTGTTGACATCTGACAAAGAATGTCACATATTAAACACTCATAGGCAGAATTCCCTTTTGAAGCAGGTGGAGGCAGGGAGATATATATGAGACAAAACACTCAAAGGTAATGGAGATATTCAGTTTATCCTTTCTTCGCTTTAGAAAGAGAATTTTTTTTAATTGGTTAAATAATAGACATACTGTGTGAGAGAGTATGGCCTGAGGGGAGTCAAATGCACCTGTTCCACCAGTTCCTGTAATTATTAGGTTAGGAGTAGATCAGAGATTTTTATTACTATTTTCTGTTATTCTGCTTTGTAAGAAATGAAAGCCTCATCCAACCCAGAGAAAGAGGGTAAGAAAAATATTAGTTTTTATGGTTAGGACCAACCCATGAGTTATGGAGCTCACTTAAAGGGTGGCAAGACTTGTGCCTCTTTTTAGGATAATATTTTATCATGACTATTAAATATATAGTATATGAACAGAAGAAATGTAAATAGGGAGGAGGGTTATGGGAAGGAGCCGTAGTGTCACTGACCCACAGTTTATAACTGACTCCAAGCACTGGGAAAGATCACAAACCTTTATACTTCCAAAAGGAAATATGTATATGGTAATTTGCTGGATGAAAGAGAGTAAGCCAAATTTCCACCTCTTACTAGGTTAGGGAGATATTTATATGCATTTTACCTCTCTTCCTCTCCCTGACATACTTTTCTTATCTCACAGAAATGTTTCACTGCTTCAAGTGATTTAAACAAGTTTATAAGTGGAAGATAATTTCATCTCCTCTTTCATCTGTACCTCAGTTGATGTCTTAAATTTGTTCACATAATGGGTTCAGCCTATTTATTTAGTGTGATTGTGAAAAAGCTTTAAAGTTTCAATGCTTAGTTCATATATTATTTTACACCTAAATTACCAATCTATGTTCATAATTAATTTCAAATTGAATTTGAATATATATATATATATTGAATATATATATTATTACCAGTCTATACACTTATATTTATAGAAGTGTAATTATCTGATCTGAGTACAGAAATGGAAGATGACAAATTTTAAGGACTTTTTATCCCACAAGTCTATACAGGAAACCAGAAATGGTTTCAAAATTTTTCATTCAAAGTAGTGAACATTTTTACCAAGAAATTAATGCCTTTATAAAATACTTGTCATAAACTGTTTAGTTATCTCCTGAAACATAACCTCCTCCAGCCCTTAAATTTTCAAAGAGTTAAATCAAATGTATTGGAATGATGTACTCAATCATTCCAATAAAAATAGCTTTTATTGCTATTTTTTCAAGATGTCTGATAATTTACATTTGTGAGCACATTCAAAAATGAAAATGAAAGTTTGGGATAAATGGGGTAAAATGCAATAATGTAATGGAAAAAAATAGTCTGCCTAACTCAGTTCCAATTCCTCACGTTTTACAGGGTTCAAGAAGCCTTTGAACAACCCTCTCAGACACATAGCATGACTCTTGCATTCTGTATAGGGCCATGAGTTCAATGACCCTTGAGGGTTTCCTCTGACTCAGGATGTTCTGTGATTCTATGATTTATTGTTCTCTGATTACAGATACAGTACATTATAAGAGATTTTCAAGCTCAGATTGAATTTTTCTATTTCTCACAATAGAAGTGCATTCTCTGACCTCTGAAACATGACTTTTCTTGTTGAGGGATCAATTTTTCAAGTTGTGATACAGACTAAGTTTACTCCTAAGATATATTATAATGCAGCAGTTAATCTATTTATTCTGGATATCTTTCCAGAATCATGGAAATAGAGATTGGAAGAGACCTTCAGATAGCACTCCATTGCCACAGGATCAGGATCATCTAAGTTTAGGCCATTCCTGTTAAATTGTTGTTTATCTCCTGTTAAAACAGCTTTAGTACAAACTTTTGGTTTTTTCCTTTTGTAGATACAAATTTCAGTTATAATCCAGAATCACATATTAAAAGTGTTGCTTCCTCTCACTCTCTCGAGTAAGAAAAATGACACCTCAGCTTCACAGAATTCAGAAAATAGATTCAGGAGTACTAAAGCCACCTGTCATGAAATTACATAGCTTGCCAGAAATAAATATTGATCCTTATCATAAATTCGCTACAGCAAAAAGAAATCAAAATGAAAAGATGTATTGGCAACTGCAAATTCTACAACAATACTGAGGAAAGCTGACACCCCCACCTCAGCCCCCACTCCCCAAACTACAAGACAATTTTCACAGGAAAAACCGACTCATAAACTATTAAAATGAATATTGATGTGTGTGTAGGGGGCTATTCCTTTTGCTTCAATAAAAGTGGTAAAATTTGGAGAGCAAATACTAACTAGGTCAGCAATATTTGAGGTTTTATTTAAAGAACTCTCTTTCCTGGCATATGCATCAGCTCCAGGATATTTCCAAGGTATTTCTGAGGTAACATCTGTTGTCAGGTGTCTTAAAATTAGTGTTTATCTTCAATGACTTTGTTCACATAATGATTATATTGGCATTATTATTTTCTTTATTGTTCATCCTGTCTCATGTTCTTACTCCATCTCAGGGTTAAACTTTTCTTGTTATTCAAACATCTGTTTCTCTTTAGGCTCCTGTCAGAGACCTGGGCATGAGCACTTCTAAAATTTATTTTGTAGTGTGTTTAGATGCTCTCTTGATCTACTGCCTTATAATGAGAGATTATTAATTTTATCAAGACTTATTTATGTGTCCCTTTGCTTTTAATATTTCTATCAGAATGCAGATTTCATATTTTTTGTTCAACCTTTCTGTTTTGTTGCTGTAAGTCTACCCTGCAGGAAAGGACATCTTCCTATTGCTGTGCCTTTCATGTAGTGCTAAGTGAAAGGATTAAAAATTAAGAGATGTAAGGTTGAGGTATTTGGTATCTATATTTGCATCTCCAAGTGCTTCTCCACTCCTTTACACAGAGCTCTGTATTTCAGATTATTGGAATACTAATCTGAGACCTTCTTCTTCATTTAAAGGTTCTTTTATTTTGTTTGAACATGAACCTGATGCAGAAGTCTGATGCCACAAAGAATCAATTTCTGTGACATAGTGACAGAAGGGAAGGGTCCCTCACAACAAATATTTAAATTCTTTCCAGTAAGCTGTTTTCCTCAGTAAAAGAACCCAAAATACCTTCATCTGATAGAACAGTATTAAGAAATCTTTCAAAAATTCTTTCCTCAGTTTTCCATGATTTTTGTAATGGTATCAACAGTATTCACTGGTTCTATTATGTACTGACTACTACCTTTTTATATAAAGGCAATGTTAACACATTATCTTCAATAGAGTTTTCTAAACAACTTACACTCTTGAAAAAGTTCTAATTTCTTTCATCATTTTAATGAATGACCTAACTAAGAAGTGTGTGAGGGTTTGAGGGTATTTTTTTGGTTTGTGTGTTGTTTGGGTTTTTCTGCTTGGAACATTCCTTACAGCAAATCTTTATTTCTGTAATTGTCAATCATTGCTAGCTTAACACATATAGCACTCAGACATTCGTTAGCAATTTATTTGTTGTGGATTTGCCTCAGAAGGTTGATCCTCATGCACTTAGATCACAAGAATACAGAGTCATAAAAAGATTGCACTCAGAATATGTTGATATATGAACCCTGAAACTGCTTACTTCCAGGCATATGTATTCCTGGAATGTTGTTGCCCCAGAGGGGCCTGAGCCCTATCTTGTGTGCCACATACCATGTAGCTCCCTTTCCCCTAGCATATCCACTGGATTTGGGATAATCATCATTATTTCTTTTATGTTGCTGGCAGTTCAACAGTGTTTAACTACCAGTTTCAAACTTATATCTTTGCCCAGAGGTTACCTTAATATGCATAAAAATCTCAGAGGCTTAGGAAAGCATTATCAGATGGTTTTCAAACTGTCATACCCACAGGGATTTCTCCTTATCTTAAGAGGCAGGTATGTGCTTTTTCACACTGTTGATGTCTTTGAATTGTTGATGTCCCCAGTACTATTTTATTTTGTCATTTAGTTTTGTTGTTTTAAAATAGAATTGTCAACTTTTGAAAGATAAGTGTGGCTGAAACAAGTAGTAGATTTACATTTTTAATACTATCTTTTCCTTGTTGTTTCATTTGCCTTTGCATTGCTTTGCCATGCCTTTGTACAGTTATTAAATACATCCAAATTTGCATACTTTTTTGGTTTTTTTCCAATAATTCAATAATTATTAATATAATTTTTAATTTGTCTTCCAACAATGCTTATTTCTGATTTCAAAAGCAACTAGTACAGATTATTCTGGATATAACAATATGCTTCTGAGCAAGAAGTTTTGAAGCAGACAGTGTAACATTCAGTGGTCTCCCTACCATAAAGGAATGTTAGTAAGTAGGAAGTGCCTATAGTACTTAAAGGAGGCCTAGAAGAAAGCTGGAGAGGGATCTCTTGCAAAAAATGCCCTGTCTAGTGATAAGGCAAGGGGGAATGGCTTCAAACTGAAAGAGGGTGGATTTAGATATTAGATATTAGGAAGAAACTCATTACTGTGAGGGTGCTGAGGTGCTGGAACAGGTTGCCCAAAGAAGTTGTGGATATCCCATCCCTGGCAGTGTTCAAGGCCAGGTTGGATGGAGCTCTGAGCAACCTGGTCTGGTAAAAGGTGTCTCTGCTCATGCCAGAGAGGGTTGGAAATAGATGGCCTATAACAACCCTTCCAACCCGAACCATTATTTGGTTCTGTGATTCTCTGATCCACAAAATAAAACCTCAAATCGGGTCTCTCCTGCTTCATAAAAACTATATTAAAATGCCCTTATTATGTGCTTGTTTCTGATCTCTTTAATTCCCTTGTCTAACACTTATTCTTTAAGAAGCTGCTAAGTGATATTTTTTTGAAAAGTTGCAAATGGAGGTGAAAATTATATCTTTTCATGATGCTTCCCTCCTTCCTCATCTGACACTGTTGGTTATGTATGTATAAAAAGAGATGGATTAGTAAGCAAACAGTTCAAAAGACTGTTTCATGTCTGAACCATCATGACTTCCATTTTGAAGCCTGCATCCAAAAGACAGAAGGCTCTGAATACTTCCAAAATGCTAAAGCTTCACTTTGTTTTAAAGGGAGGAAGTTTGTGTTAAGTATGGTTAAACAGAGAAAGAAAAAATGTGGAGACAATATGCCTTCTTGATGATCAGGGGAAAGTGCTTTTGGGTTTTGGTATGTTGGGGTTTTTTGTTTGGAAATTTGTTTTTAATTAGTTGTTTTTAATTATTTTAATTTGGAAACAAGATTTTTTAGAAGTTATGATCAGGGGATGATGAAGGGGATAGGAAAGCAGGGAGAGGACAGAAAAAACTCTTTCCAAAGAAAAACCTATTTGCTTTAATTTGTCTCTTTTTCTTTCTTTTAAATTTGTCTCTTTCCTCCAACAATTCAACCATTACCTTTCTCTATAAACAGTTACATTTCCTTGTGTCATTTCAAGTTTGAATTGTCCTCCAAGTTCATTCTCAATCTATGTCCAAAATTGAAGTTCCATTTTGATTTTAATCCTTTTTATACTCCAAATAAAGAGAAGGGTTTTTTTTTTTTTTAATTATCTTAATAGGACAGGTAAAGTAGAAAGTCACTAGAGATTAATGGTCAGATTACATAAACCTATATCAAAATGAAGCAAATAAAGCAAAATCTAATATAAAATTTAAAGAAAATCTATTGACTTCTGAAATGGAAGTGCTCTTATTCAATGTCTAATTAGTAGAATTTTGGCACTTTCAATGCCCAGTTAAACTGCTTGGAATCCTTGTAAAACACCTGCTTACAGATATCCACTTGCTTAAAATACTTCATTTTTCTGCAAAGTATTATGACTGCATCTGCTCCTACAGTACTGCTGTTAAAAGTCTTGACAGTTTTGAAATCACTTGTCAAATTACCTCACAGCAGTCTGAGGTATGGTGGAACTATAAAAGTCTTTCTCAGAAGCAAAGATTCATAAGAGTCAACACTCTCTTACAGCTGATATTCTGATTCCCAATGACAGATTTGTTCATATTTGTGGTTTTTTTCCTAAAAGAGATGCTAAAGTATGAACTTGAACTTCTATGAAGTATTTCTCCCAGAAAGATTTGCCTTAATGACTAAAATAACTTCTTGTATATCTCTAGTGATTTTTTTTCCCCTCCTTGATATAAAATTTGTTGTACTGTGAAAATTCAGGGTGGTTAGTGGGAGGTGTGTGTCAGCTTTAATATTGCAGAAATATGCTACAAAAATGAGTAGAATTTAAGGCAAAAACACAGGTGTTGAATGCCATTCAGTGCCATTATATGTGTCCTTAAGAACATAAGCACTTAACCACTGACTAATCTACAAAGTGATAAAACAGGTTTTATTACAATTGTACTGTGGTCTAGTATAGATTCAAAATAGTGATGTTCATGATGTACCTATTAAATGGATATCTTATCCATTCATATAGACACATACACAGACATTAAGGAGTATGTACAAAGGCATTCTTGTGAAAAGTGTTACTTGAGAGTCTCAGAAATGCTTGCATGTAATGCTTTGTCTCTTCTCAATGGATGAAGGGCCAAGCCTTCATCTACTACTTGAGAAGCAAGGATATCACCCCAGGCTCTGTCATCATTCTACAGTGCTCTGAGTATCACAAACTCTCCAAAAAGTTCTGAGAGACACCGCACTGAGAGGAAGGTGCTTGTGCAGCCCACTGTGGTCCAGAAGAGCTCAAAAGGTTTCACACAGGACTGCTGTTTATAGGGTCTCAAGATGATTGCTTTAATCATACATAAATTTTTCAGCTTCAGGTCAGTAGTTACAGACCTGACTTCTGAAACAATTGGAAATTGTTTCCAGTACCAAGTGAAATTGCTTTCAAAAGCTTCAGCTACAATAATAGCATGACTCTTGGGCTATGGCTCAGGTACAGAACATTCTGACATTGCCATGCAACAACAGATTGTCTCTGCTCTTGTTGTTCACCACAGAAATGCAGACAGTGCTGCCCTGGTGTTGTCAGTGCCATTCCTGCCTACCATACCACCCAACTCATTACACAAATCTCAGCAGTAACAGGAACTCCAAAAGGATATGGAAACCTGAGAAAAAAGAAAGGAGGGATAGGGTGGGGTGTGCTGGGTTGGGGTGTGTGGGTACACATCGCCACATCTTCTTTGTTTTGCAGTTTATTCATTATATGGCACCTCAGAAGTAAGAAGTAAAAAAAAAAGTGAATAAACCCTCTGTTACTGTTCATTACACCTGATGAACAGTGAGGTTCTTGTATCCATAAAATGTATTATGATAAGTATTAGAATAAACTTTATATGTGACTTAAATTGGTGTTTCCATGTGGAATCAGTTTTGCAGCTCAGATAAGACTGTAATGTTTCATATTTCCTATTTTCAAACCAAACTGTAATATGCCTAATTAATACTTTTGATAGAATTAATATAACACTTTGCTTAACTGACAATGAATTTACCCACTGAGTAACTTTTTATAGCAATAACCTGAATTCACTTCTTGATAAAAAGTAGTTGAAAAGACTGCATAAAATTGGTGTTTAACTTAAAGAAAGAATGGCAATTAGGAGTGCAGGTGTCTTCTAGCAGATCAAGGAGAGATTTATATAGCTTCATTTAGAGATACTTACAGTCTACCAGTCTGACAGCTGGCACTGATGATAGCTGAGAATGAACACATCACAAATAAAACTCTTAATATACAAAGGCAATTTAGGACCTTTGTAAAACACACTATTTCACTACTTACATTTCCAGGGATTAAGTACTGAAGTTAACATTTTGCAGGAACACAGAACCATTCTCTTTTGGCTAAACTGAAGCAAACCAGAATGAGTATTGCTGAAGATAGCTGGCGGTACCACATAGTGCACGTGAGGAAAGCAGCAAATCTAGGATTGGATGCAAGGCATCTTGGAAGGCACAATGGCTCAATCCTTTCAGATACAAGCAATGCCCCAACAGCAATTCACATGTAACCCAAACTTTTTATGAAGACTGTGAATTTTTCCAAATAATAATATAAAACATAAGCAAGTCAAATTTCCATCTCATGTTTGTTTTAAAATTGATAAAAATAATGCACAGGCAACCAATTTTGAACTTTCATTGTGTTGGAATTTGTGGCTATGCATTGCCTTTTAAACACAGAAGTTGAGCAAGTTGCTATTAAAACCTTTTACCACATTAGGTTCTTACGCATTCCAGGGAATAGATATTCTGGGAAACTGCTGGTGATTGCAGTTTATGATGATTTTTCTACTGGAATAGCTAATAAATTAAGCTGGTTTCAAAATGTCTACAAGGAAAAAAGCCTGTGGATTCCATTAGTACAAAAGTAGAATAACAGAATAGTGAATTATGTCTAAGGTTTCCTTTCCTTATTTCTTTTAGCAGTTTGATAGATTGACTTTGATTCTAACTTCTCTTCATGTGATTTATGTTTTGGAGACAAAGAATACTGAGCCAATAAAGCTCTGAGCACATAAATTGTCTGTTTCTCAATTAATGTATTATTTTCAGTTGAAACATATCTGTGATTATATAAATTGTATTTAATCATGTGGTGTAACTCAGGCATTCAATTGATTTACCAACAAAAGGAGTATATGGTGATATTATTCTGAATCACTTTTAGAAACTTATGGAGAAATATTAACATTCATATAAAATAGCAAAACCCTGGCTATCTTCAGAGAAAAGCCAACATGTCAATAAGGAAAAGCACAATTATACAGCATTTCATTGTTTTGTCCTTCTTTTGTATATTCACAAAATCATTTTAATTCACTTTTAAGGTATTTTTGGATTTTTCTAACACTTTTTTCTCCTCTTTGTTTTCTGTTACCATTTTATTTAATTTTATGAATTATTTTGAATAATGGTTTATCGTTATTATAAAATTATGATTTTTTTATTTTATTTGATTAATTACTTTTAGTATACCAACAGGGATCAGAGTTAGTTCAGAAAGCTAAGAACACCGCTGTGTCAGATACTTTATCACTAAGTGAAAACTCTCCCATACTGTAGGTGTACTGATAGTCTAAATTATGAGTGCAATCATACTCTTCAATATCCATAGTTTATCATTAAACTTATTGCTTTTCAGGGCATGTAATAGATCTTAAAATCAATGATTCTGGATCTAAATTAAGCAGTCTAGCATCTCAGCAAGAATTTCATTGCCATTTGACTAAGATTAATAATGGTTTTGCAAAGAAAAAAGGAATATAAATAAGTGTATTTTGGAGACAGGGAAAGTTAAGTTTTTTCATCCTTGTGTTTCCAGAGCAGCAGGTTAGGTCAGACATAGAGACAGGGTTTTGTGATGTGTTCACTAAATTCATAAATTCATTCCTAATCGGAATACTCTGCTCATCTTGAAGTACTATTGCAGCCACAACACAGATGTTTTTATATATGTATTTAAGGCAAATAGTGGGGTTAGAACTACATGATCTTTAAGATCCTTTCCAACCCAGGCTTTTCTGTGATTCTGTGATTTAACATAACTTTTCAAAAGAGCCTGTATTAATCAAAGGCTAGACACTCTTTTTTGCAATGGCCTTGATAATAGCATTCTGCTGATTGTGCCATACCACTTCTCTCTTTCTTTTTTCCTGCATTAGGTTCTGAGTGCCAAAAATGAAAGCTGTAGAAATTAATTTTCTATCAGTGGCTTCTGCTCTCTCAGGTTTCACTGTCAATTTTGTTGACAACTTTACAAATGTAAAATGTACACTCTCAGAGAGTGATCTGTTGTTCCAGTGGAGAGGACACCTGGTAGTCTTGACCACTACTTTATTTTAATTATTTTCCCTTTCACAGTATGCTACTATATCTAAGAATATATTTCATTTAAAAGGAAGTAAGGATATCTGGAAAATACATGTTCTTTTCCTTCAATTTCCTAAAAAAAGTATCAACCAATCTTACATTTAGGAATTCCCCAGTTAAATTCCTGGCCTACAATTAAAAAAGGAGAAACTTCTAGTAATGGTCCTTTAAAACAAAAAGTATGTATTTCAGACACTTTACAACACAAGATATTAAGATATTAAAGATATTTAAGATATTATTGAAAAGATACGACCTCTGGTATTATGCAGGAGGAGGCCAAGAGGTGCAAGACACAGGAAAATGATAGGTTGTTTCTATTTATTTTATGCTTTGTTATGTTTTATGTTATTGCCTTTTTTTTGTCAGTTTTGTCAGGTTTTTTTCTCTTTGTGCAGTTTATTTTGCCAGTTCCAGAAGGCTCTTCAACAGAACAACTACTGATCAAAGCTGAGCCCATCAGGAATGCTCGTGGTGCCTCTGTGATAACATATTCAGCAAAGGGTAAAAATCACTGTGCAGCAGAGAGATAAACAGCTCTGCAGACACTAAGGTCAGTCAAGGAGGAGGGAGAGAGGGACAGGCAGAGCTCCAGGTGCAAATCAAACATTTCCCTGCAGCCCTTGGAAGAATCCCCACTGGAGCAGGTGGATATGCCCTGGAAAAAGAAGAGCCCACGCCATAGCAGGCTACTGGCAGGATCCTTGGGCTGTGGAGAGGAGCACATGCAGGAGCAGGTTTTCTAACAGGAACTATCGCTTGTGGGAATCTACATTGGAACTGTCTGCTTCTGAAGGACTGTATCCCATGGAAAGGAGCCATGCTGGAGCAGTTGTTGGGGAATTCTAGCACATAGGAAGGATCCACAGAGGAGGAATTTGTGAAAGACTCCATCACGTGGGAGGGACTTGACACTGAAGCAAGGGAAAAGTGAGAAGGAGGAAGGAGCAGCAGAGACAAAATGTTATGAGCTAACTGTAACCTTCGTTCCTAATTCCCCTCCACTTCTACAGGGAGGGAGGTGATGGAAGTGACAGGAAGAAAGAAGTGAAGTTGACCCTGGGAAGAAGGGGAGGGTAGGGAAAAGATGCTTTTATTTCTGTCTTTGTTTCTCACCATCCTACACCATTTCTACTTGGCATTAAATTAATTTTTCCCTACCCAAGCATCTTTTGACTGTGCTGGTAATAATGAGTGTTTTTCCTTGCTTTCTTTCTGAGACATTTCACCTATTTTATCCGCTTTTTCTGATGAGAAGAGGGAGTCAGAAAGTGGCTTAGGGGGTATCTAACAGCCAGCCAAGGGTAGCCCAGCACAATACTGTATGTCTGTACTCTGGAAAAATCATAGGTCAAAATTATTCTTGTGACATGGCATTCACATCAATTTGACTGCCATAATAGGGTGAGAAAATCAGAAATAGATACAATGTGATATATTTAAAATGAATTGAAAACAAGTTTGTTTAATAATTCTTAAAGTAGATACTGTGTTGTTAATTAAAGATTCATCTGTATATGTTAATTTACCTAAGTACTATCTTTACCACAGCATCATTTAATTCCTTTCAGTGTGTTACAAGGATATGTAGACTTTTTTTTTTAAGTTTTAGTTAAATAGTTTTCAAAGTATTGTGTAATTTTCAAGCTAAAAGTTTTCTTGGGATAACTAAATATGAAATACAAGGTTTTTTTCCTTGTAAGATTTTATTTAAAAAATAAATAGGAAAGACATTTTTACTCTTACTGATAAGCCAAAGTGATGTCTTTTTCTTTGTATTACATTTATGTCAATAGTAAAATGCTATTTAATCTGTTAATATTTCAATATGAAAAAATATTGTAACTCTTAAACTTAGATTGCTTATTGTGATAAATTTACATACCATCAAATCCACCTAGTTATTACTTCATTGCAAGCTAATGCCTTGTAGTAATTTTGTCTTTTTGACTTAAGGAAAGATATCAGAATTAATCTAGATATTTAAAGTTAGCTTGTTAAAATAAATTAATTAAATATATGCACTCTTTAAATCTGTAATCCTTTGTAATTGTCGTGGTTTAAAACCAATAACTAAGAACATTTCTTATTTCTTGCTATGAGATATGGATTAGAATAAGAGCAAAACAGGCATAAAACTTAAAAGGAATAAACAAAGTTTATTGACAAACTACAATAATAAGAACACCAGAATAAACTTCCAGAAAAACCTTTTCATCCCCTATCTACCTACTATTCCCTTGTTCACAGGACAACAGAGACAAAAACTTTGGAACTTTGGTGTTTAAAACAGTTCCAATTCTTGCTACAGTCTTTTCACCAGTCTTTGTAGAGAAACAGAAGTTCCTTCCTGTTAATTTATGGAGTTTCTCACAAGAAAACTATTTTTGTTATAGTTTTCCATTGCCCTGATATCAGCTGCCTAGAGCTGCTGTTATCAGAGCCCACCCCTCCCATTTTCACATCACTCTGAGATGTGTATGGGCCATGAGTCTAGGGATAGCATTTTTAAGGATGAGTATTCAAAGGCAAAAAAGTCTTCTTCATCTGTTTCTGTGAGCTTCACTAGACAACAGTTTTCTCATTGCCTCTCAAGGCTTCAAATCTCCCAGCACTTCACTATACCATAATTACTCAAGTTTACACTTTGAACACTTTATTCCTCCCTACATACTTATCATGAATTAAAGGAGTTCTTTTCAGGACTTCATTGTCCATCTCCATAGTTTTAACAGAAAGATATTTCAGCTAAATTAAAGCATCTTCTTAATTCTCTACCTTTTCTGAAGCTTCTTTTCTTTCCTATCACTGGTAGGAAACTTTTCATGTTGATCACTCTCTTTTTTTCTCTCTGGAAAAAAGATTAATCCGCAAGTCTCATCTGGGTAATGAAAGAGTTAAAATCTTGCCCAGGCTGTTGTAGGTAGTTCTGTGGCCTCGGCCGGTGCAGGAACTGGAGCCGTCTGCGATGGAGAGTTCCTCATGGCTGCTCTGGAGAGTGTAGTCGCTGCCCCAGCCCGCTGCAGGTCCAGAGTCTCTCTCTCCTTCTTCACTCAGCAGTTTCTAGTGAATTTAGTTACAGCAAAAACCCTGCAGCCGAGCCAGAGATCAGCTCGGCCCGGCCCGGCCCAAGCCCGGGGAAAACCCCCTGCAGGGCCCACATCTCCCGGCCGGGAGACGCGGCAGGCCCAGCCCTGTCCCCGCCCGGCCGCATGGCCTGGGCTGGGAACGGGAGGCCGGAGCTCCGCCACTCTTCACAGCCAGGAAACAAAGAGAACCAAGAGAGCTCTGGTTTTACACTTTAAGGTAGGGTTCACAAGTTGATCCCACTTTTCAATGGCCTAAACTCCTGTCAATTCTCAGCAATGACCGATAATTGGTCAGGAGAAAAGACTCCAGGCAGTTCCTAGCAACTTCAACCTTCTTAAAGGTAAAGTAACTCCATGACAGTAATCAAACAATATTAAAAATATTTTTTAAATCCTGTTTTAATCAATAATCCATCCTTTATGGATCTGAAATATGATAAAACAAGTTCATGCAGTGAACAGCATTAGGTATTTGCAATAGCATCAGATGAAAATGCAACCTAATTCTCTGGTACAATGTTAATTTAAAACCAGAGACAAACAATAAAAATACTATATACCAACCAGAAATTCTAATACTTGGAGGAACTGCTACATCTCTCTTGCAGTATTAACAGAGAAGACAATAATGAGAATAAGGACCATCTACGCCAAGAAATGTCTTAGGGAAAAAACAGTTGAATGAGGTGGGAAAGTGTATCTATCGGCCTTTAGCTTATGAAATCTGTTGTTTTGAAGAAGGGTCATTACAATACATTACATACATTACATAAAATTTATATGACAGACCTTGTAAGGTTTGTCTTCCTGTGGAGAAAGTATCTGCTGCTCTGACAGCTAACTATAACGTGAAAGGCATACAGGTATCATGGTGACATGAAAATGAGAATAGCGTCTGTATTCTTAGAAGTATCTATCCTTTAGAAATCATCACAACTTCCTACAATTATTCTTTTTTTAATATCCAAATTTATGTCCTGTCCTTTCCCTCTAAATCTCCCCAAGCCAACAAAAATCACAAACCTTTGTTTGATCCTAACTTGACCATGCTGCTTTAAAGCGGCAGTGTCCTTTGACACACCCTGAAATAACCTTATGGCATGGAAATGAATCCTCAAGCATATTTTAAAACACATTTTCAACTTTGGCACCTGTTCCTGACATAGAATATGAACATCTTAGCTCAGCTGGATGAAAATCATATCTAGCTAATACATTATTTTCCTGGCTTGAGCTTTCATTCTGTAACTACTATGATGTGTCCCATAAAAACCATATAATATCATGCACCAATTTCAGTTAGAAATCATTGTCACATTGTGATGAAATTATATTTTTGAAAATTCAAGCTGTTAGACTGTTGTGATAGTTTGCATAGACATCTGTATTCTCTTCTATGAGATCACTGATACAGTTTTACATCACAGAATGTTTCCATGTGTACTTCAGTATGGTTTAAAATAATTACCAAACACATAGTGTATAACATCTGCCATATTTTCAGTTTTATTCAGAAAGACCTTGTAGTGCAATTTTCATTTGTCCACAATAAATACAATGGATTGACATCTGAACTTGGAATCAAATTTTGAGAGGTTCAAATAAAATGTCTTTGAGTTACTTGTGATTCAGATCTGCTTAGAATCAATTAGTAACATCATTTCCTATGATGAGACCAGCGATCTGTAGTTTCTCCATAATCTTCTTTTTAATACCACAACTTACAAACATACCTGTTTATGAAACGAAGGTAATATTTGTGTCTGTTATATTGATAAACTTTTGAAAATACAGCACATCTGCTTGAATTGCCACTGCCTTGTTGGAATCATGCAAGTAGACTAAAAACTAATGCCAATGCAATCTCTGATTTAGGACCTTGTCATGTTCATCTAATGTAGTTTGTGCAGTTACATTTTCGTGGAAATTTTCATATACCTGACATACTTCATAATTATTCTGTGATTCCAGATTTTATGTGTGATGCCTATGGTAATATCCATTAGCTTATGATTCAAATATTTCTGCAAGCAGATTTTCTTTCTTTCATGTGGGTGCCTTGTCTTTATACATAATTTTTTAGCAAAAATTGGATCAATAGAATTGAAAGTGATATTTTATCCTTAGGGTCTTGACTTAAGTTTTTCTAGCATCTCATGGTAATCTGCTCAAATTGCCTTTGGTATGAGCATGTCATTGGCAATTATGTGGAAAATCTCAATATCTCCAAATGTTTCATTGATCTTTTCTTTAATGCATCGTGAGCTTCAATTCCTCATTTATTTCAAGAGGCAGATGGTAAAACATGTATCTGCCCCAGGGTGTACTAAAGTGTACACTTTGGATGATTCCTCATCTAGTCTGACTTGCCAAAACTTGTTTTTTCAAATTCAGAACAGTAAGATAGGTTTTCAGGTTTGTCAGCCCTGTCTTAATATAATCTTGCAAAAATCTGTGGCTTCCACTTCAGTCCCAATCCCCACCATCCCTCTCTTCATCTACAGGCCTACATCTGCACAGAGAGCAGAAATTATCACTTTCTTTCCTATCTATAGAAATTCACACCTGAATTCATATACCACTGTAAAAAGACACATTAGAGCTATATGTGAGAGATATGGCCAGATAGCTGATGTATTAATAGCAGTAGGCAGTATTTCCCCTGGAACTCTTTTATCCTTCTCACTATGTCACTGCAGAGTGAGGTGATTTGGGAAGTCTCCACGTGCTATATGTCTGTTCCATTTACTAAGTTAGGTTTAGATGTCAGGTATTCACTCTTGTAGGGTGAAGAACCACCACATGCTCCTGCCTCACAAAGCAGGTAGTTCTTTCTCGGTGGCACTGAATATCAAACTAAGTTTGAGCAAGACGATTTCAGCATTTCAAAAGTTTTTTCAGTTTAATTTTATATCACTTTTCTCAGTTGATGTTATATACTTGTTGGTCTGCTTTTTCACCTAGTGAGAAGACCAGAACAGTAATTCATGAGCAAAAGTCTCTTGAAAGTATGTTTTGAAAGCTTGCCTAAGAAATCATCCAAAGTGGAAAGCAAATTGTACTAACTCCTCTCTCAACAGCAGTTGCTAGAACATTCGAAGTTTCTTCAGCTATTTTCAGCAGGGAGGACTGTGTTCAGTCAGCATCTGTTAATCAGATCCTTTTGTAGATTTAGGAGTTATACTTGTCCACAAGATGAGGGCAGATAATTATTGTTTGATGACCCCTTTACAAATTGATTCTGTAAAAAAAATAATTAAAAATTCCTCTCATATTTCTCTATTTATTGTGCTTCTAATATAAATTTTGCTCCCTAAGAAACAGTGGTCACTTTCAACATAGTGTCATGCTATTTTCTGCTGCACTTTGTAATACTTAATCTCAAACTGCAGTCTCTAGAGGAGCTTTCTTTACTAAATATACAGCATGTATTAGACAAATTATACCTTAAAGTGCAATGATTTTGTGCAATCATTCAGTTCAAATCTTATTGGATGTGTTTGTCTAATTCTTCATTCATTATTCTATAAAATAGATATAATAAATATACATGCAAACATAAGTTTTTGGTGTTATTCTTGAAATGATTCAATATATAATAATTCAAATAGAAAATAATATTATAATTATGTTCTTATATTTATAAAATTTATGTGAAGGTCATTTTATTTCATATTATTTCTGTAAAATATTTGTCTTTATAAAGATGTCATTTTCAACGATTGAGTGACCAGCTGGGATCGCTTCCCAAAAGAAAAGGATTTAAAGAGAATTTTTAAGGTAAAAGGAGGTTGTGAACTGTTGCCATAATGTATGCTGATTAAGAGTTTTTGCTATAAAAGCAAATAGGGGCCTAACATAAAATTTTGAAGGGTAAACATAAATATTAGTTTTTAACTCTCAGAATTGTTTCCCTCCCACTATATATTTTAGTATATAGAATTATGCAAACAAACCAGATAAAGACAGCTTAAAGGAGAGACTTAGGAAAAGACATATGCTCACTTACTTTGCTCTGGGAAAGCTGAAGTATGAAAAAAAATTTTTATATGTACATATTTATTTAGATTTTGTTATAACAGTGTGTACATATTAAAATTTGCATCCCAAGGGTGAAGAGGGTGAAACCTCACAATCAGTATTGAACCCATAGAAAATAACCCCTTTTAATGTTGGAAGACGAAGCGCTACAGAGAAATATCACAGCATTCAATGGTCCTTTCCTAACTGAAAAGGATAGCAAGGAAGAAATATGTGGAAGTTATTGATCATTGTACAGAAAATAAAGAAAAATATGGTGAGAGCTCATATTCATGGCCAAGATACAGGAAAGTATCAATATAATTTAACAAAACATTGGTAAAGCCTTTGCAGTATACCACGTACAATTCTGGAAAACCATGCTCAAGAATTTTAATCAAGCAAATGCAAAGTCAGCCTTTCAAGACTATTAGACAATATATTTCAATTCATTAAAATAAATACAATAAAAGTTTCTGACTCAGTTAATTTTGCAAAATTAAAAAAAACCCCTTGAAATGGTTTATTCCCTTTAAATATATGTAGAGAAACAAGCAAAGTAAAGAAATATATAATTGAATTAATTTGATTATAATTATTAAAATTATTAAATATTATGATTAAATAATAAAATTGAATTAATTTATTAAAGCTAGGACAAGAAAAATATTCATACAAACTTGGTAGAAATTTTTTGGTTGAAATTAAGACAAATTTTTTGCTATTAGATAAGTAAAATCTTCTAACACAAAATTTCTAAACATAACAGCCCATGAGATCTTATCTCTTATTCTCCATGGGTTTTCAGCTCACTCCTGTTTTTTTTTTCTTTCTTTTTTTTTTGCCTCTTTTTTTTTCCAAAGATTAAAAAATAATTAAGAATTTGGGGGATTATGAGAAAATGGTTTTGAAAACAAATGTGAAACTGGGTAATTGCCATTTAAAAACAGATGGAAAACATTTCTAAATATACCCAGGAGGCTTAAAATCCTGAAAAAACAAACCCACAAATATCTCAATAATATAAAATTCCAAATAGTATTTTAACAGTTTATTTGTAGTATGCTCATTATGTGATTAAAAAAATGAAATTATGGAGTTCTTATTTATCAATGCCTTTATTAACCTTTTAATTTTATTTCTTTTTTTATGGTCTTTAACGCTTTTGAACACACTTTGCCCAGTGCTTCACATGTATCTTGATCAAAAAAACACTTTCTGGAATAATCTGTGATTTTCATTTATCTTAGTGTATTGGGGTGGTGTGGCAAGGTTCTGTTGCAGGAGGGGACCACAGGGGTAGTTTCTGTGAGGAGCTGCCAGAAGCTTCCCCCATATCCAGCAGAGCCAGTGCCAGATGGCTCCAAGGTGGACCCACGCTGGTCAAGGCTGAGCCCAGCAGTGGTGGGAGTAACCCCTCTGTAACATCAGATTTGAGACAGAAAAGTGTCATTGTGCAGGAAACTCAGAAGTGACTGAGTGTTGCAAAGCTGCTTCTGCAGCAGGTGCAGCATAATGTAGTATTAAGGCATTTCCCAGCACGTGGGCTTTGATTGTCCAGTAACAGGTACCTGCAGTTTACAACCTGTGATATATGGAATGTTGTCGGCTGTATATACATCATACAGTCCACACAGGGCATCATTTGAGTTCACTCAAAGATGAAGTCAATGATACTATTTAACAAAGGAAAATATTGCACATATCATAACATACATTTTGATCTCTCACATACAATGATTTCAGGCAGCACTAGTTGACATCATTAAACTCCATTCATGTACTTGTCATTGCAGTTTCCATAGAAACTGGTATTGCAAAAAAAAAATGGAGAAATAGGATTGAGAGACATAGAAAAATATAATTAGAAAAAATATAATTAAAATGAGCAAGTTGCAGTTAACCAATATTAGACCCTCGACACAGTGAGCAATCTGTGTGTAGAAATCCTGTCAAAATTAATGGCAGTTGTGACAGACACAGCTGCATCAACTGCTTTGTTGCAAGTGATAGTAGATTATTTATGGTATGCTAGTGAATTCAAATGTTGCTCTAGTGCAGTGTCATAACAGAGGGTTTTGTTTGTTTTCCTTAGGAAGGAAGAAGAGTGATTATATCCTGGGAAACAGAAAATACCTTTGAGTTTTCTACAGTCAGCACCTCTCAAATTTCTACTCTGTTTCTGAATGAATTGGCTTTCCATGGAAAATATCATACTGATTTTTCTTCTTAGTTAATCTTCTGTATTTTTTATCCCTATAATATACTTAATTTAAAACATTTCCTTGTTGTTTCACTTCATTTATTTGGCATAATAGAAATAAAACTTGTATTTAGTATATGTTACAATGAAGAAATAGCTCCCAGCTTTACAATAAAACCAGAGGTGTTTATTATGTAACAGTAGCTCTTTGTTTCACTACAACTTGCATTCAAAATGTCCATGGTTTATTTATTAGAATATGATATTATCAGCTCCATGTTACTTGCAACCTGAAAATATATCCAGAGCCTCAACTCAGTTATGACTTGAAATATGTGTTAGAATAATAGATTGCTATTGGAAGGGATGATTCTATTTTCTGATGGCTTTGTCACATGTTTCAATTCTGTACATCTTACATCCACAGTAAACCGGAGACTTTCATTTGTTTTCAATCTGTAAAAAAGAAAGTGAAAAAGAAAGAGAAAAAGGAAGCAAAAAAGAAAAAGAAAAAGAAAAAGAGAAAAAGTATTTATTTTTAAATAATGAAGAGAAACACAAAACACTTTAAAAAAATCAAATGGTATGGTTGCCATTCCTCACCAAAATGGCATCTGTTATATAAAAATCTCTCTGCAAATATTAATTGTTTTATCTTCCTTGGGAATGGAACACAGGTTTTGATTTGTCAATGGAAAAATAAACCCTTGTATTTAAGTCCCAGGTGATTTATCAAAAGATGTGTCTTAACTACTAAAACATTGGAATGCAAATCATGGTCATTAGATGATAGTGTTCCTCATCTTACCCAGAAGTTAAAATTTTGACCAAGTAATATGGATCATACTTGCTATTAGTATTCAATGGAATTACCTTGTAAGAAATTATCTGAGGCATTTTTTTCCTCACATTTTTTCTCTTTTCTCTCCTCTTTTAGAAGAAGGCAGGTGCTGGTTTATGTTGTAATAAGGATATGGTATCATAAGTAATAGGAAAGAAACAAAGGAAATATGTAAGACTGCAGATGTAGACTAACTCTGCAAGTATGATGGTCGGATAGATGTTATAAATGAGAATCTCTTGAGTGCAACATGCTTTTCAATGACATCTAGATTACACAGTTTGCATGTAAATAACTTCCAGTTTGTTCTAGAAACTATAGTAAGAATATTTAGGAGCTGTTTAGCCTGTGTCATTTTTTTTTTCTCCTTTCAGTACTCCAATGATAAAAATTGTCATCTTGACTGATCATCAATTGACATTGATTGATCATCAAATGACAATCTTGACTTTCCTATTGATTAACAAAGTTATGAGATTATCTATTTTCTTATATATTTTTAACAGTGTGTAAAGTTTTTCACTGGAACTTTCTTTACCAGTGACAGCCTATGAAGAATCCTATCATCTGGCCACTTTGTTTTTGTTTTTTTTTTTCTTTTATTGTACAATAGTAACATATAAATTTAGTATATGATACCTCAGCCTATTGAAGTTGATGAAATGTAAGTGGAAAGAAAGTAAATATTTAACAGGAAAATTTAATCTAGATATATTTTCTATATGTGTATGTTTTTATTATCCTGTGAACTTTTAAAATGTTATCACTATGATCTGGATAATTAGGTTCTAGTCCTGATTAATATGTTCAATATATAGAAAAGACCTCCTGTTAGGTAGGAAAGAACTGCTGACCTGTCAATACAGTAGCATTCAGTGTAGAATCATCATACAATAATCTGAAAATCAAAAATTTGTGTCCAAGGAATAATGAGTAATGTTTTACGCAATCATTTCAGGTCAACTTGACTGAAAAAAAAATCCACTATGTATGTTTTAAATTATTTTTTATCTATACCCCCTTAATTATGATAGCAATCAAGAATGTTAAAAATGTAACCAAAATTCTTATAATCTACTTTTTTTTATTACATTATTCAGTTAATTCAAAAGCTTCTTTTAAAATTTCCACCATATGTACAGAAGTTAGGTGAAAGCTTTTTATTCTATGAAAATAATATTATTTTAATCTCTTCGGCAAAATTCACATTCAAAAGAAAATTAATCAAGTGACACTCGAAAACTAGCCACCACTTTTCTTTCCTGGGTGTAGTACCTTGTACACAATTCCAAGATGAGATCCAACAAAAGAACTACTAAAGCTGTAAGAAATCTTCACACAGGTTAATAAACTCAGTCTTTCTTTCCCAGGAAGTAGTTAACATAGGAGCCACTGATCCTTAATCAGCTTTTTTGTAGACTTCTATAAAGTCTGAAGTAAGGTCTGAACTTCAGACCTGGAGATACATGCATTATAGATTCAATTTTTTCCTTTTTTCACATCAAGAAATCCTGTAATCATACTTTTTTTTCTCCTAATTAAATAATGCATGTGAGAAAATGAATTTCTATGTTTTAAGTGTTAGAAGAAAGTTCCAGTAAAGAAAAAAATACAAGATGTCCTTTAGAAATCTATGACAGCTAATTATTTAAATATTATCTGACATAAATAATTAGCAAGCTAATACATATATTCCATATAAGATAGAGAGAATATTGGTTCCAATTTCACATGCAAAAATACTTTAGTTGCAGTCAAATTTATTAATAAATGTAAATTATTAGTAAATTATTGTCCACTTGCTTTCAGAATAAACCTTTTAAAAATAACAATTTTGATGGAGATTTAGGAGGGATTTTCTTATCAGTGATTGTAACGATATTTTTATTTTAATACTATTAATAGCATAAGGACAACTGTAGAGCTCTGCTTAGGAAAGGGACATTGAGTTATTTTAAAAAATATATATGTAGTGAAAACTTGTCAGTTACAGAAAAAATCAGTTGTCCTCCAACATGCTTGTACTCATTTTTAACTCTTGTCTTGCACAGTGTACCCAAGCAAGATGAATTTTTACTATAAAATTATGAAAGCGAAAAGGACACAAATCAAAGTAACAGCAGCTACTAAGAGGCATATGGATGCATCTCAAACGGCCAGTATAGTTCTAGGTATTTCAATAATTTACAAAAAAAATGTACTTTCACTACTAGATTGACATACATAAAAATGCAGCAAAATAACCCTGCCTGCACTGTCGATGTGCAGGTAAGAACAATATGAAGGATAAAACCTTTATTGTTATTTATTCTGAGCCAGAGTTCCACTTGTGCAGAAGACTTAATCTCTTGATGCTAGTTTTGTTTGCCATGTAATTTATAGAATTCTTATTAGAAAAAAAAAGAGATTTTTCTAAGAAATACTAGAATTCTGTTTTTTTAAGAAATATATTATATGCTAAATATACATAGTAAGAGATTAACTTAATCAGAAAATCTGTGAGAGTTTGCTAATTTTTAAGAAAGAACATATCAAAGGTGTTTTTTTTCAGAAGAGTTTTATGAGCATAGTCTTGCTCAAAATAAACCAGCAGTATTTAAATAGAAACCACATTAAATAACTGAATTCAATGAGTCACTTGCAGAGCATACTGATGTTTTTGATGATCAATATGTTAAATATTAATCAAGCTGTTTTGCAAGAACCCAAACAAAGACCAAACCAACAGATTGATAGCGCTGGGTATGTTAAATGAATGTGCTATAACAAGTGAACAAGAAAAATGTTTTTCATTTTCCATGTCTTATTTGGTAATTTTACACTTACAAACACACACACACACACATATATAAATAATAATTTACATATAGAAAAATGGATATGTTGATCGCATCCAAGTTCAGCTGCTTAGGAACTTAGACTACGAAGAAGTAAAAGTAGCACAATATATATCAATGCATAATAAACAGGTAAATTAAACATGTGCACTCACCCACATCCACATGCTTATATGGGTACACATAGATCTCATGAGGAATTGTATAAACACACAGCCCCTTGATCCTCTATTACTGCAAAGTTTAAACATGACACGAGTGTTGTTGTTGAACCATCCACTCTTGCTGAACCTTTGTTTTTCCTCAGTAAAGCATCTGAAATTTGTTTTTCCAAATTCATCAAGAAAATAAATATTTGTGAAGGCAGACAAAGGAAAACAAAAATGATTCCCAGTACTCAGAAGAAGATAGCATAAATTTTTAGACAACAGCTTGAAAAACAGCATTTCCAAATCACAACTTTATGCATCTTTGTACGCTTGGATTTCCAACACTGAAATGGTAGGGCAAAACCATAAATTCATGTGAAAATGTTCCTAGGGAGGTCATCAATTTTCAAAGAGAAAAGGTTTAGACACTTGATCATTTTTTTAGTTGGCTTAGTGGCAAATAAAAATTTAAAAACACCTCAAACAAACAAAAAAGCTAAAATCTCTTCTAGAAATGCAACAGAATAGCAGTTAAGAAGAGTTTAGGAGGAACACAGAACCTCAACTCTTACCCCATATATCAAAAAAGTAAAGCTGAATAAATGAATAAAGGTAAATGTTCCTCAGCTGGTTTTTTTTCAGTTTCTTTAGCCAATATTTGTCAATTTCCCCTTACCATCTTGTGAGAGGACTTCTTGAACAACTGTCTTTTACTCTGCACTATATGTAGATTACGTATAAGTAATTCTGGGTCTCAAGGGTACAAAAATTTTCCTGCTTATAACACTTGCTGCTGTTGTTTCAGAATGTCAGTGGTAATCTGCCCAGATCTGATACAATGTACTAGCAAGTCCTGAAGAATCAGGATTTGCTATTCACTTGGGTATAATGGAAATATCTGAAGGCTATAGATGCTTTTATAAATGCCAGTGGGATTTTGTCTGCTCCTTTCCATCCACTTGACTCCAGCTCCTAAATCCATTCTTGTTTCCATTGCTTAACCTTTTAAGAAAATGTATAAACATTTCCTACTATTACTTTCTGAGCTTTTACTACCTATATCTTTTTTTTTCATTCTGCTCTCTGGTCTCTCTTCTCGGAAAGATTTTCTGACTCTCCTGGAATTGTATCTTCATGGTTTCTCAGTCATATTTGGGGGTAATTGGGATCTCCTTTGATGTTACATTAATTCTAAGGCTAATGTTTTATACCTGAATTTTCCTCCATATGCTTGATCATCATTTCAGGTTCTTGCCTCTTGAATTTTGGTGGTCTTTAAATACAAAGATTTAAATTCCTCTAATCAGAAATCTCCAAGAAAACTAGCTATGTGTTCAACAAAGCAGCTTGTATTTTTAGAATTCACAGATTGATCACTACAATAGTGAAGTCAAATCCTAAAATGATAAAATTAAAAAAATATACTCATTCCTAGGGTGGAGGAGAGGAGGAAAAACAATTAGAACAAAGCAGAACAAAGCAAAAGCAACACTTAAGAACTACCTGTTTTTACCTCAGGTAAACAGACCTTTGAAACATCATTAGTAAATTTTTTTATAAACAAAGAGAAGAAAAGATGCTTGGGTTTTGAGCATATGTAAATATAGAAAAAATTCAAATTATTTAATACACATTTACTATTTGTATATATATAGACATACATATATATGAGGAAAGCATACTTAAAATTCTAGTTCAATGTGAAAACAACCCTAGGAATCCTGCATCAAATTTTACACAGCCTATCTATGAGGTCAGAACTGAAAATGAAGATATAAATATGAGCAATTTCTGCTCACAGTCACACATCAAAGTTCTCCCAGAAGCAATAGTCATAGCTTCTGAAACTTATGATGTATGCAACAGCAAGTGACATCACAAGGAAAATTTATTGATTTTTCAAAACTGAAGCTAGAATCACTCAACTCTATAGAAAAAAAATGTGGATAACTTTGTTTATGGCTATGGAACAGACAAAAATATTCTCTGCTTCTTATGAGCTTCAGGATGGCAAACCAAGACTAACCATTCAGCAAGGTACAACTTTATACATTTCACACCTAAGTGAGTAAAACTTCCAGATGTCAAGTCATTTATCAACAAAGTTCACTCTCTTTTCAATGCCTTTCAACACACAATGAAATTTAATTACTGTGAAAAACACTGCAAAAAAACATTTTAGCTCTATGTACCCATACAGAATGTACATTCCTCTTCAGTCATGCCTGCATATTGAATCACAGGTACAGAAAAAATCCCCTCAAAAAATGACAAGTAATTCCATTATTTAAAATGTCATAAATTTTACATGCAAGAGTTGGAAATTTAAATTTTTAAATTTAAGTCATTGTAAAAATTAAGGTAAGAAAAATGAGGTGCAGATGGCACCACTTAGGTCTGATGGCCTCATACTCAAAACTGCACAAAAAAAATCTCATGTGTTTTCATAATAAGGAGTCCTAGCTGGGGAGAGGCATGCCTCACTGCTGGTATTACTTATATATGTGTCCTTGTAAGAACCAACTCCTTTCACAAGAATAGCATCTGAATGTTTCTGTGATTATATAAGATAAGCATATGGTTCATTCAGTATAGCTCTGCAATTATAGGAGTTCAGAGGCTTTTTATACAAAAGATGATGTTCTATCTAGAAACTAATAACTTTGCATTTTAGCTTTAAGAATGTTTAAGTCAATGTTTCTGTAGCTTCGATATTTTAAAGATAAATATATGTAATGGTATTAGGTTTTAGCCTGATTGGACTTAAGCAAAGGCAAATAAATTCAATGAAAAAATCCCTTTTGATAAATTCTAAATTAATTGACAAATGATTATGTTAACTGCCTAATTTTAGACTCTTTTTGGTGTCTCTGTTGGAAAGCAAATCTCCATAGATGATACACAAGAAGAGTACAGGCCAATGCAAAGGGAAAGCATAATTGTTTAAATTGTCATGTAGGTTTTTTTCAGATAAGTATTTCTAAATGGAAACAATGAAATGGATATTCTTAAACTATTCTACTACTGCTCTCTCTATATATTTTCCAAAGTGACTTTCATTTATTGTAGTATCCTTTAGTCTTCCATAGTCATAGTTTATGTGTTTGCAAGCCAATGCTCTGTGACACATAATAATAATAATAGTACTGTTAGATTATTGCTCTCCTGATATAGCGGGTGGACAGCTAGTGCACACTTTCATGATGGATTGGTTTTTTAAAAGATTCACAGACCAAGTAAAAAATATCTGATAAAACAGTGGTACTACAAATCAGATTATAGCATAAGCTTTTAATAGAAACTTTAGGAAAATATATATCCCCATAATATTAAAAATTTACTTATAATAATAAGATTTTCCTTATGAAGGATAATGCCTTTATCCAGTTTTATCCAAAAGACAAAATTTTGTGTTATTCCTGTAGAAATCTCTATGGATAAAAAAATCTTCAGGCCAGATAGAATGTGTTGCCTCAAGAAAGGGGCCAGTTAGTTGCTTAACTGAAATCCTTGTTTTTCCTCCTTATTAAATTTCTTCACTGTCCTTTGCCTTCATATAAGTCTAAGCATAAGTCTAAGTGGACAATTAGCAAGTGAAAAGATATTTGAACTCATTTTAAAATTTCATTGTAGTCAGGAAAAAAACACTGAAATATACTAAAAGGCTAGTGACCATCTACTCCTTCTGACACTTTGCATATCTACTTTTAGATCTACCTATTTTCCTGAGGAAAACATGTGCTGCATATTGCAGTCCTACTTGTGGAGTGTTTAGAGTGCTGTGTATGAATTTAATAAATAAACATTTAAACTGAATAACTTCTCAAAATTTACTATTTTAAAAATAAAAATTAAAGCTAGTTTAGATATTGATTTTTCCCATCACTTGACATTTGGAGTAAAATCTCTTTTCAAAACACTTTTTCTGGATTGCTACCCCGAGAATGAGGAGATGTTTTGTAATTTGGGAACAAGTTAAAAGTTTTTCTGAAGGACAACTACGAAATTGTTACCAAAAGAGAAGCCAAACTTTGTCTCAGTTAATAATACTCACTATGTTTCTTTCTTCACAGTTTTCAAAATGCACATTTTTTTCCCTTTATATACCTAGCTAGCCCATTATTCTTAGTTATTAAACTGTGTACTGGAACTTCCTGAATTTTCCTACAGAAATTACTTGCTTCCTCAAATGTGAACTACAGAAAATTCAGAAACAGCAGATATAATAAAATTCAGTTTGACGTAGTGTAAGTAAATTTGTTCTAATTAGACTGATAATATAATTTTATTACCATTTGTGAAGAAAAAGTGTTGTAAGCAGAGATCAGAAAAGACAGCAAATTGTGAGACCATAATTTTTTTTCAAGAGGTAATGTTACATCCCAATTTCAAAGCAGCAGGAATTTAGTTAGGAACTAACTGGAAGTCTATAAATTACCTGATTTCGCTCCTCAAGTCCTTCTTATTTTTCCAAATGTCATGAAGATACAATTGCTTTTATTTTTTAATCAAAGCTCAGCTAGTAGATATGTCATAGTCAGTACGCGTCAGTATTATTTACCATGACATAATGTTCTAAATCTATTTTTCTTTACTGACTTAGAGTACTCAAGCTTCCTTCTACACCTTATATAAAGCCTGAGTGGGATCTCAGTTATTGTGTAGGCAACATAATAAATCACTCTTGCTGAAATGTTTTTCTTTTTCTTTTCCAATAGCACCCATATTGCATTTGAAGAAAGTGGAATGCTGTAGAACATAGGGGAGACCGCATGGTGCTCTACAGCTCCTTTGTGAGGGGAAGAGGAGGGGCAGGCACTGATCTCCTCTCTGTGGTGACCAATAACAGGAGCCTGAGGTTGTGCCAGGGGAGGGTTGGGTTGGATATTAGAGAAAGGTTTTCCCCCCTGAGGGTATTTGGGCACTGGCACAGGCTGCTCAGGGAAGGATCACAGCACCAGCCCGACAGAGTTCAGGAAGCGAATCTTGGGGCTGGTCCTGTGCGGGGGCAGGAGTTAAGCATGATGATGCTTGTGGCTTCTTCCAACTTAGCATATACTGTGGTTAGAGTTTTTAATTGGGCAAAGATATCCTAAGTTTCAGTCTTGTTCTCAAGCACAAATTAGTCTAAAAATCATTAGTTTTTATGTCCAAGTTCAAAATTTATTCATTATGGTTATGCCCTCGGTCACAGTATTGGAAATAAAAGGTGGAGGAAGGCTTGAAATAAATGTAATTTTTAAAATATTTTTGTGACACTGAAATTCTTCAAAGGACTGGGCATTGAAACCAAAATGCTCCTAAGTGGATTTTATATTTTTTTTCTTTTTTTTTTTTTCTTTGAAGATAAGCCAAGATTTTCTAGTGAAAGGACACAGAGAATTCAATCTATCTGGGCACAGAACCAAAGTATACTTAAATTATATTACATTATTAAACTTGTATTCCCTGAATTTGTGTGCTGTAAGTTTTGTCAGCTGTAAAACTTACATTGAAGTGATATCTTCACTTGAATTTCCCATATAAAATAACCACTTTGTTTATTGTTTTTAAAACTATCTTCTCTTGAGACTATATCAGGAACTATAAAACAATAAGATTTTATGATCTATGGACACAAAGTTCCTCTGGATTATTTTACAAACACAGTTAACAAAAGCAGATGTACCACAACAAATACACCTGCCAAATGTTGGAACCAGTCAGCATTGCTTAAAATAACTGTTTAGTCCCTGAGCAATCTGGCGAGTGCATCCTGCTGTGCTCTCTTGAATTTTCAGTTTAACTTGTCTTGTTTCTGACCATATATAATGCACTCCTTTCTGCTCAGTGTGCTGGCATGCTGCTGTGACTTCTCACAGAAAAAGCTCTGGAAGCTGCAGGACACATTTAAGCCCTTGAATGAATTTTTCCTGTAATGATGTATGGGTGCCAACATTTTCTCCTGCCCTTTTTAATAAGCACTCTCCTCTTTGGACTCACTGCTGATTTTGCTTTTAGCTGTGGATTCCCTGGTGAGCATGGGGTCAACATCCTGTTCTTTATATTGTCTCTCTCCACAGACATGCTTTCTACAGATTCACAGCAGTAATGATTTTACCTTCTTTCTTGTTCTTAGCGTAAAGTTCAATGCAAATGAAATATGATATGCAAATATGGGTCTCACTCTGGTTTGATGAGGGAATTTCCTAAGAATATTCATCATATAATTTATTCTAGCAGAACTCATTTGGAAAAAAAAAAAATAATGATAAAAAAGAAGTTTTCAGCCCATTAGATTCACTGTTAAAAAATCAGATTTCTGGGGGAGGAAGGGCAGGAGAAAATCAAGTGTCTTTTACTTGTGTGATAAATTGAACAGAACAAATTTGCAGTTGTTTTTACATGGGGACATCCATTAAATCTAAATTGCCTTGAGGGAGAGGTTTAGGAGGCAGAGATTGCCAGGAAATTCTGGTTTACATCTGCTGTGGGATACTCCCCTCCACAATCCTGATATACCAGACCACTTCTGCTGAGTTGAAGAATCTTTCTTTGACCCCTGAATAGTCCTAAACTTACACAAGTGGCATTTCAGTAGTGTTACTTCATAATCTCCCAGAACATGAAGAACCAGTGTTACTTATGGCATACAGGCTCTTAATGGTTAGAAGAGATATGTAAAGAAAAGAGATTATTTTATTCCATTAAACTAGAAATAAATATTATTTGATTTAATAGAAAAGAAATTCAATGGATAAGTCAATTCAATGCAAGGTTATGCTTTTCAGCTTTCCTTTTCTGCTTCAGTCTCTCAGCTACGTTAGCAAGAACTAGAGTGGTTCTGTACAATTAGTTAAAAATATAAATAAAGGGGCCAGAAACTGTTCTCTGGAACTGAGGTAAAATGGCCCTGACTATGTCACAACTGTCCTCATAGGGCTAGTTACCTTCTTTAGAGGTTTATTTGGAAGAGAACTAAATAAAGAAATCCCATAGACAAATGGAGTAAGCTAACAAGTATTGATATTGACTGCCAGTCCGGTGCTCTTGCTGACCATCCTGTATTTTACAGTTCATAGATTTCCTGGGCTGAGGTTTTAGACACTAATGCAATCTTCATTTAAAAATTAATAATAATAATAATAATAATAGTAGTAGTAGTAGTAGTAGTAATATATATATAATGAGATATATATATATATATATATATATATTTGTAATGCATAAAATCATTGTCTTAGAGTTCTTTTACCCAGATGGCTAAAGGTAGGATAAAGCACAGTAGCTATCAGTTATATCAGTTTACAGTAAAATCACCTAATTTTTCTTGAATTCTTTCCAGTTAAGATCTTCCTTTCTGTTCATGGAAACTTTGTGCTAAGACATTGATAGGCAAAAAGTGTAGTCACTTTCTTCTCCCTTCCTTCATCCAATTTCTGCCACTTTCTTTTCCATATTGCTTATTTTAAAGGTTAATCTTTATATAAGCATCTTCTCAGGATTATAGGACTTAACAAGCTGCAAAATTTCTTATTAAACTCAGGCACGGTATACCAGATGGTGAAATAAAGACTTGGAATGCCTAGAATAAGTAACACAGCTCCTGTATGTGCTGTGAGTTTTAGGAAGCCCTTTTTGGATATCTTGTTGAAGGTTGTTGTCATGCTATACAGACAGTATATTTTATTTTTTTTTAAACAGGATGGAGTGTCTAATGGCATAATTTGGTTCTTCAGCTGTGCAATGACATTTAATCAGCAGCGCTTCCCATAATAATCTCATAGAACTACACATCTTAAATGTAATTACTTATTTAAAATGCACTACAGATCTAAAATAGACAGGATAGTTTAATTAGTTGATGTGCTGTGACCACAGATATCTGCAGCTTTCTCTTTTCTAGATCATCTCTGCATTTGTCAGATTGATGCTTGGATTCTGAAATGGGTATAGATGGTTATGCAGAAAGTGAAATGAGTATCACAGAAAACATCTTCCATTGTATTCAGAATGTCATCTGAATGACTTTTACTTTGATCCAAAGAGGCATAAAAAGGAGTTAGTAGATGGACGGCACTGAAACTTATATGAAACTTATAATGTTCTTTCCTTTAAAAAATATCTGAATTTGGCTTAATTTTCTAGGTTAGTAAGTTTAAATGATAAAGGATAAATGATTTGTGAAAAAATGCATAGTCACAGGGCTTAGACCCAGATAGTCTAAGAATACCTTCTTTAAAAATGACCAACAAAGTAAAAATTGCAAAGTCTTGCCTAACTTCTACTTCCTAGCAGCTTGGTCTTACTCAGTAAAGATCTATGAATATGTTTTGGTAAAAAAACAATATATAGTGTATATTAAGGTCACGTATCTACAAAAAGTGTACCGATAAGGTACAGTCACATGTCAAGAAATAGTATTTCAAAGGCTTCTATTTCCCAGGGAAATTTTGCTTAAATGCATGCCCAGTTCAGGATCTACACTGATTATTTCTGTGTTAACAACATAGATGTGTATCTGCTTGCAGAATAAGTTGGTGTGTTCTGCATGTGTTTCTTTAATTATCATTCTAAATCAACAGAAAGAAGACAATCACTTTCTAATGCCAAGTATCACCTTACAGAGTTAGGCAGAAAAAGAAATCTGATTTGTTATACACAGTAAAATCCATGACTAAACACTCCAGAATATATTACTGGGTTTATTGCTGAATGACAAAAATAATTCTTGGATGGATGCCTAATAGAAACAGTGATGGCTTTGAAGGAATTTCCTTTCAGATACATTAAACTATGTAACTGAAAAATTGATTTGAAGATGCTGTCGATTAACAGAATAGTGCTTGCTCTGATGGTAAGGATTGCTCTGAGGAAAGATTATTTTTTTAATGTTGTATTGAACCACTCATATCAAAACTAAAGTTCGTCCATTTACATTTTGTTTTAGCATTCAGACAACTTTACAGACCTCAGAATTCTGTGGCATCTTATTCAATTAAATAATTCTGACCAATTTCACACTTCTATATAATTGAAGTATTGAAACATGCTTTGATTTGAAATGATCTGTGGTGAAATATTCCGAATGGTAGAAAATATAGATGTTGTCCCACCTGCTTTTAATTGTAAGGTAAATTAAATTCTAAGTATCCATGAAAAGCATTTTGTAACAATTATTTAGTATGGTTATTATTGCATTGAAGAAATTTTTATAAACCTGAGGCTTTCAAGGCAATGTACCTTCTAGGATTAATAGTCCTTCTATAAAGATCACATTTCTGATATACAAAAGAAGTTGTGTATTTATTTGTGGCTAAATAATCAACCCTTATCACTCCAGATGGTTGATAACTCCAACTTTCAAAACAGAATTAATCCTAAAATATAAACAATTAATTATTACAAATAAAAATCTACCTTTTGAAAACCCAAGCTGTGTAGTGCAGTTGACATGCTGGAGGAGGAATGGCTTCAAACAGAAAGACAGTAGGTTTGGATTTGACATAATAAAGAAAACCTTTACTGTGAGGCTGGTGAGGCAGAGATGCAGTGTGCCTCACCAGAGGAGCTGTGGGTGGCCTGTTCCTGGAGGTGTCCAGGTTGGAGGGGTCTTTGAGAAATCTGGTCTACTGGAAAGTGTACCTAGCCGTGTCAATGAGGTTGGAATGACCTGTAAGGTTCATTCCAATCCAAACATTTCTGCAGTTCTATGGATTAGGTTTTTCATAGGTTTGAAGCAAACATGAACGGAAAATATTTATATAGCACGCAAAGCCTAGTTCAAGGCATTCCTTATGGGAACAGACATAGGGGAAGAAGAATTTTCCAACTTTCTGTAACAAAGAGTTGTTCTCTAGATAGGTAAACAAAAAATGCTTCCTGAGTAGTTATGGTACCATCCACAGCAGGAAAACAACCTTTATTCTAATAAAGAAAATTACATTAATTTAGAAGATGACATGAATATCTTGGATTTGAGAATAAAATCGAGTGTTCTAGACAGTCCAGCTATTTTACAAAGGGTAGTATGCCCATAATAACCACCATATTGTGCTAAAAAAAGGTCTCCAAATAGTTTTAAATGCTGATTTCTTTCTTATGGAAAAAGAAAGAGATAGCTGTGTGAGAGAAAGAGAGCTTTCAGATGTCTCCTCAGTGGAAGTTAGGATTATTTTTTCTTTTATTGGAAATATATGTTTATTTTAGGTGTCAGAAATAACAGTTAGTTTTCCAGTTTATTTAACTGGATGTATGTAAATAATGTTTGGTTTTTTGTTTTTTGTTTTTATTTATCTGCCTGGTAGTGTACTGAACATTCATATATTCTAGATATCTGGGACACTACGAAAGAGCTGAAGATCTCAACACATCTTAATTTTCATCAAAACAGTGGTTGACTGGGTCTACCACTTTGTTGTATGGCACAAGAGAAGGTTGTACTTACAGGGTCAAGGGAAGAAGAAAATGCTTTCCAGTGACTATGAGATATATCAGTGAATCTCTGTTGTAAAATAAGGAATCAAGAATAAAAAATTAAACCTTAAGGAGTACAGTAGAGACATGTTTTTAGGCATGTAGAATTTATTCCTTTGAGATTTTTGCATGCAGCATTTATTTCAATATTTTTACTTAACATATATATGAGTGTTATTATAATAAGCCATTATGGTATTTTTAGTATCATCTACAGAGATATAGAAGGAAAATTCTGTAAATGTCAGTATGGCTTTTAGAAGAAGCTAATGTGAAGTTTTTGGGTTTTTAAACTTTTTTTAACATTTTTTAATAGAGACTTGGCTAGGAGTCAGAGAAATGCTATATATCCAAGAACCATTAGATCTTTCCTCCTCGTTGCTCCACACTTCTGCATGCTTCAGTTTTATGAGCAGGGATATGAAAGGTAACTCTGATAAAATGTTGGAGGGGGAATAATTTTTTAAGAAAAAAAATTCTTTGTTTGTTTGTTTGCTTTAATTTTATCTTGCTAACTGATTGTATATTGACATCTATGTCATCATAAACGGGCATGTATAAAATATTAACTAAATGTCTTTGGATTATTGAGGGCAGTGAAACAGTTGTTTCAGATTTTTTTGTGTTGTTTATACACTTCAGGGTCAGGTATCTATAACTTTTTGTGGATATGTTTTTCACAGATTTTTAATTATGCAATGCAGTTTGAAGAACTGGTGCAATGAGGATGGATGGAACTCCTTTTCTGCAAAAAAAAATTAAATACCCTTGGGATGTTCTGTGGAATTAATTTCAAATTGAATCTTGAAAGTAAATGAGATAAGTTCCCTACTTCTCTAGGTTATCAGAAAACTATTAACAAACTTTGGCTTTATTAAAAGAAATAATAATGGAGCTCCATTTCCACAACATTAATTTTTCAAATCTGGTTATATCATCGAATTATAAGAGCATGTAGAATTTCTTCACCTACCCCATTCAGAGCTCATCACAATGGTACACTTTAAAACAAGAGACCTGTGGGAATAAGCTTTTATATGGTTGTGATTGGATAAGGAATTAGAAATTTGTCTTTGAAGCTTTGTATTTAAAGTCAGTGTAGTCGATCTATAGCAAGTAAGTCTTGACATTGGTCTGCTGAACACTGGGAGACATACTACAGTTGAAGGTTTAATTCTGCAGACGGAAAAATTTTGCTCTAAAATATATTTTTTACTGAATCAAGTGTACATTAATGTTTTCTCACTCTCTGACTGGAGTTATAATTAGCATTTTATTTAAAGAATATGATTAATTTGCTTTTATTCTTGTGATTTCTGTTATCAGGGGTATAAATTAATTGCAAAGCACTTCGTTACTATCTGATGATGGATACCATAGAGACAAATGCATAATACCTTTCTGTTATTTTTCAGGTGTTGTCTACACAAAGGGAAGTGCATTATTTAAGGTAGCTAAAGACTTTGATGGTAGAGGACCTGTTTATGCTGTAATATCTAACCTCAAACTCTTTTGCATTTATGTATATATACAGTAACTTCAGAGGTTAGGGGAGAAAAAAATGCTCAGGTAAGCTTTAAATTCATGGTGTTTATGTCTGTATTCCTTACTATGGCCTTCCTAAACTCATATAAAAGCATTTATATGATCAGGGAGTGGAAGTAAATGTCTTTAATTATGGGTTATTGAGTAATTAGTCCACCCCTGGGAGTACTAAACTCTGCATAGCCATATCAGAAAGCCTGTGAAAATTTTTGAATGAGGCTGATTACTATAATACAGATTGAGGCTAGACTGAGTTAATTCCTGCAATGTTAAATAGTATATTCTTAGAGAACATTAAATATTTTAACATCAACCATTTCAAATTTTCAGGTGCCACTAAAGACAGTCAAGTTCTGAAATATACAATCTGATAATCCAACATTCACAGTTCCACTTGCTACCTCTGTACACGTAAGCAAGCATTTCAGTAAAATGAACCCTTCCTGCACAGCAGGATGAGATTAGGTTACTACGACCGAGGGAAAACAAACATCTAAGCAGGTGTTCCTCTCTGTGAATGTCATTAATATTTTATGTTATATCTTCATTTAAATATTAAAGAAGATAGACTATAGCATTTGCAGAATTTTAGATATGGGTTTCTCAGAACAGTTTATCTTTCTCTCCAGCATTTGAATATAAAGTCTCAACAATAGTAGTCTGAGCTGTGTACTTTTTGCAGCTTCAACAAAAAATATGGATTGTAGACTAAGACTTCATATCACAATGCAGTGCTAGAAAAGATTTCATAAATAATTTTGCCATTAAAAATGTGGAGTAAATAGCTAAAATATGTTCATATTTTATTTCTCCTTGTAGAAACACATCCAGTGTTTATTCTCTTAACTATTACTGCCAGTGAAATCAGACTAGCAACATCTGAAAGAAACAGGGCAGAGTTAATAAATATTAGTCTTATTCTCTGAGATCTATGGTTAAAATCTTGCAGCTTTTCAAAGATGCTTTCTGATATTTTGATATATCATTCTGACTGTAATTATTAATAAAAATAATGAAAGAACTTTAGATTTTCTGAAAATTGTAAAAAATCTCTAGAAATATTGGTGCCAGTAAACAAGAAATGGTGTCACCTATTAAATTCTTGCCCCTGGTAGTTAGGAGTTTAAAAAGATTGTCCTTATGTAACCTAAAATAAAAACTGAGACAAAAAAAAAAAAAAAGAAAAAAGAAAAAAAAAGAAAAAAAAAAGAGATATCTTGTTTAAGATATGAAACTTCTAATTTTACATATTTTACATATCTGGAACTGCACCATGCATTTTAATAAGTTGTAAGAGTATGTAATCTACATTTGTGTATATAAACACACCTGTAGCTTTGCAGAAAAAAGATAATCAACAGGGCTTCATGTAAAGACCTCGTTCACGGCAACAGAGTGCACTTTTTTCTGCTATTTTTTTGCCCCAGTTACTACCATTCTGATTTTTCAGCATCGCTAGCAGTACCAATAAAAATATTACTGAATCATTGTTGTCATTTGCAGACACCAGATTCTTTTGTTTTCTTTATATTTAGATAAAGGTAAAAGGAAAATTTAAAAATCTGTCTCAATATGTTTTTAAGATGGTGTCTAATCACACTGATCAGAAAGTTTTGATCTCCTTGGCTTCTACATATTCAGCTGGAGTTGCAAAAGCTCATCATCTTTCTGAAGGTATTCGAGTTAGAAAGTGAATATGCTACTTTTAGATGCCTGTAATGCAGACATCTGTGCTTGTCATCATAGCTTTTTTACATACTGTAGATGGAGAAAAAAAAAATACCTTAAAAGAGCAATTAATATTTTATACCATGGGTCTCCACTTCATGGTGACATGAACTGTGCTCCAAGGTGCTTGTTTCTCCCTGTTGACAACAAAGGTAGTGTTGAATGACACATTCAGAGGTATTTCATTAGTTTGACCCTGTATCTATTACCTAAATGAAGAGGAGAAAACAAGAAAAGCACAAAAGACAAGGGCAATAAAATACAGTAAAATTCTTGCACTTTAAATCTGTTAGCTGTTTGACACATTAGTCTCACCAATGCAATTTGAATAGGTTCTGTCTGTTTTTAAACACTGGTATCTTACAGTCCTAGGAATATTCAAATGAATAAAGAAGCATTTGTGAAATATAATTGCACACAACTCAGTCTATGTTATTCAGAAGAGTATAATGTGAAATCAGTGGAGTATTGCTCAATGGAACATATTTATGCCTGGCATGGGTCTGTCTTCATGTGATGGACTTCAATCAGTTCAGAAGGAATTGAGACAATCTGATAAACATTTGTTTGAGTCAATTATATTTGTTCAACCAATCAATGACTTGGATTTATATTAAAACACATTAGGGAGCTAGGAAATAAACAAACTTGATGGACAAGCACCATTTTAAAGTATCAATGATTTCCATGTAAATTAAAATTATATAGCTGAAAGGGAAATAACTACTCTGGAGAAATATTTGGCAGTCTGCCTGTTTATTTCAGCTATTCAGACAGCAAACAAGGGTGTCAAGGCTATTTAGAATTACATCTGTAACTTTTCTTTGGTGCTGAGTGTTTGGGAATTATTAAATACTGCTTAAGGGTTGGTCTTGTGACTGAGATGAAGCTGAAACCAATGAAGTTTAGTAGCAGTGAAGCTAGGAGTGTGGAAAAGCTTGAACTTTCCAATTTAATTATAAAAAGAGTGTGATAGCATTTATTTCACAGCAATTCTTTTAGCTGATTTACATGGCCCTCAGGACTAGTTATTTTCCTTATCCCACTAGTCAGACTACGAAAAATGTAACTTTAACTTTTGTTGATGGTAGAAGCAAGAGACTAAGATGGAAAATTGCAATTATTGTGACTTTTTAAATCATGAAACACCCCAACTCTGTTGTAAGGGTAAGAAAAGAGAGAACAGCAAATTATAATTATTAAGTAATCAACTGTAAGCAGGATATCATCTTGTGATCAAGGGCACTAGTTCATGTAAGTAAAAAATTCTATTTTAAAAGTAAAACCATAGAAGGGTAGTTGATGCTCCAATTTTAGTATTTTATTTTCCTTTTTTTCCTCCTTTTTTAATGGCTACCATGGAAAGTGAAGAGCTTAGGAGAATAAAACAAAGCAACTATAAAAAGCACAAACAAAGCTATGTTAACATCCCTAATCCACTGGGTACTCAATTTGATCTGTGTGTAACTTTCTTGTGTAAAAGTGAGAAGCCTAGCCACAACAAGTGCAAAACTTTTATAAGGTGGGTCTTTTCCTCGAGAGCTGGTCAATTCAACAACTTTCAATGAGTTGCTTGTGGGCAACAAACTCTTTTCAGACCTTTACAGGATTCTAAAAAATATTGCTCCATAGTCTCTGAAGATATTCTTTCTCAGATTTTACTGTTCTGTTAGATCCTTAGTATATTTTTGTCTTTTTTGATTTTATTTTCCCAGTTAAAATTCACTATAATTTTTTTTCTCTAGATGAACACATTTATCTCACCTTTAAGTCAGGAACACTCTCCCCTCCCTTTGCTCCGTGTAGAGTGCAGGGGCTGGGCCAAGGGAAGGAGCACAGCACACATTGAATCCTGATGCTCCCTTGTGGCCTGATAACAAAACAGAACACATAGCTCATGAAAATCTGTAGATGAAACAGCAGGTACCACTTAAGAGTAATCCCCAAAGCAGGGGAAATATCTGGACTGGTGACTGACAAGAGCCTGTATCCACATTTCAAGGTCAAGGTGCAAAACCGACACTAGGTGGTTATGCAGGGGCTGTTTCAGCATGTAGACACCTCTTGAACTTTATATTTAGGGATTAGTATAAGACTGAAAGAATTAAGTCTGAACTGTGTTCCAAAAATTGATTTTAGCATTAACTCTTGTCATTCTATCTATCACAGGCATCCATGTATAAAGTGATATCTTTTTTCTCACTTACCGAATGTACAGCCTCAGAAAAATCCTGTAAAAAATAAGTTCTGAGCTAAAGCCATTCTTTATGGGATAAAAGTAGTTCCTTGCATCTCTTTGGGAATAATTTACTTTAATTTAACTTAATTTAGTATTCATTTGTTTATATGGCATTAGTAAAGGAGATTCTCACAGGGATAGTAAAATTCAGTTACTTTTTTTCTAGAGTATTTATTATTTTATATAAGTGTATAATACACTCTTTTGTGTTTCTTTTCTAAGAAAAATCCCTTCTTCCATACTCCTTATGTGAGACCATTCTTACATCCCGATGTTTTGGTTTTCCATCTCTCATTGTTGCATTCCTTATTTTCATATTCAATTTTTCCAATTATCTCCTTTTTTTTTCCCCCATATATTGAACTTTACATTTAAAAGGAAAGGGTTTTGGCACCAGTACCTCCCTTTAATCACATGAGTGTCATTAGAATGGCATGGGTAATTAGAGATTTTTTTTCCTGAATGCTTTTTAAAGTTTATTTTAACTTTTTCATTTGTTATATACTTGAACAATCATTTCTAGAAGAAGAAAGATAAGCCTGCTGAAGACTAGCTAGACCTTTCTGGACTATTGTAGAATATACAACAAATTGGAAAAAAATTAAAAATATTTTAATAATCTATAAAGAAGCAAAGAGATATGCAACAGACAGTGCCATAAAAACTGCAATGAATATAAATGGAATTATAGATGTTACTTCACAGTTTTATCGTCATGTTTTTAATGTCTGCTGCTTGCAGCAGCAACATTTATTGAAATGTGCTATTCACAGTTGACCAAATACTAAAAAGGTGTAACCAAAAATGATAATACTGGAAAAATTAATACTGACTAAGGTGGCCAGAGGTTTATAAAAAATTTTCAGGGGAAATGTCTTTATCAAGTAGGAGAAAAATATTAGCAATATTGAAAAGAAGCTTATTAATATTTGTATTGATCAATATTTTTTTACAGAGAATTCATAAGGGTAGTTACCTTACCTATGGCCCAAGATTCTGTTGTCAGTGATGCAAAATGTAAAAATTTATTTATCCTTGAATCCCAGGTATTTATTTTAACACTGTCACTTCAGTGACAAAACTTGTGAAAAAAGTTGTGAAGGAAAACTGAAAGAAATGTTTTGGTTTGAGGAACACTCTAAGATGCTACTTCCATATTAAAAAAATTTTGGGCAGAACAATTAATAATCAGGGTGAAAAATGAATAGCTCTTTGATTTTGCCTTCACTTTCCCTCATTTAGTGGCCATGTGCATTTTCTTTTACAGGTGTTAAACTTTGTGGCTTATCTTTGAATTTGTTTTTTTGTTCCCTCTTTTCTTCACCCTATTGCATTTAAAAAAATAAATGAAATTTGGTTAGAAATCCAATGCCTCAGTTTTCTTGTTATCGTTTAGTCTTCTGGAATCTGCTTCCATGTAACTTTTGCTAAGATTATCCTTTGCATAGATAAAGATATTTGGTGCAGTATATTTTGACCACGTGTTTTTTATTGAAACTGATGCACATTTACTCTTGCATTCACAACCTTATTTTCTGGAGAGCTAGTGATCATTCAAGGGTAATTATTGTTACAGTTAGTCTGCTTGCTACAATTTTTTCTAAAATAAACACACTACAAACTGTCCTTATTTTTCTAGTTTTTCATGTAAATGATCATAGATAGCAATCATGCATTTTCACCCTGTGTTTCAGATAGTCTAATTTTGAATAAAAAACCCTTATGTGATTTTTGTCATTGTTGTCACAATTATGCCCCTGATCTCTGTCATTTTGTGAAATGTTTGCTACATTCCAGTCAAAAGCATTACTGAATGAGCTAGAGGAGGAAAAGCCAAGAAACATCCAGATTTTCTATTCAAACATTTAGTGTCTACTTTGTAATTTTGTCCAAAGTGAGGATTAATAAATAAATCTTGAGTGTCCAAATAAAGGCAAACTCTTGTAAAAGCTGAGAAACAGGTGTTAGCTCTTTGTGATCTGAGGACAAAACTGCTCTAGATCCCATTCTAAGTGACTTAAATTCTAGGAATACATTGAAAAGCTGGCTTTCTTCTAGGAGATTTATGATGATTATTCTAATGCTATGACCTTCAGTGGTCTAACACACTGTATTTACTAGTCTGGAAGAAGTATCACTGCAATCTCTTCCCTTCCATGGTCCAGCTCATCTTGTTATTTCAAAGTATTAAATTCTTCTCTACTTCTAAGACCCAAATTAACACAATTAACACTTTAAAATCTAAAAAGTGGATATGGAAAGTATCTGTGAGATATTGATTGCTAGAAAGAAAAAAAAAAAAAGCTAGAAAAAGCAAAATGTAAAACAATCAACTGTTTTTTTAGAATGTATTTTTGAGAGCACTGATTGATCTGGAAAGTTGAAATATTTTTTATAATTTATTATAAATTATAAAATGCTGAAATATAGCATTAATTTATAAATTACCAAAATTTTATTTTTCAGACATTATATATTTTTGCCCTTTTTCTTAGTATATACATTATTCATATTATATATATATATATATATATATATATGTATATATGAATTTGTACAGAAGACAGAAGTATGCCATTTTATCATGTACCAAGCCCCAAACTTAGTAGTCTTTTCTTAAAAAAAAATTAAAACTTCATCTGACTTTATCTGCATCTTGAAGTTCAGCTGACAGGAAATTTTATTTATGGACATATGAAAGAAAAGCATTTTCTGAAGAACTGTCTATGTGTCAGCATAAGCACATTAAGAAGTCTTGTGAAATAGAATTAAAGTCACAAAGACCAGTTTAAGATTTGTTTTTCTCTTTGTCACTGAGGCAGAATCTCACATAATTTAATTTTCTGAACATTGGCATGACTACAAAACTAAGATAGATCAAGGGTGTTCAAATTTCTGCATAAAATCTGTTCTGCATCAAACTTCAAGTGAATGGAAATTGTCTGCAATGTACTTTGTACACATTCTTGTAGGTGTTTTAAACCATGTTAATCCCTCTTATTCTGCTCTGTGCTGGACAGGATTTCATCAGTGTGCCAGAGCATAACAGGAATTAGGAAGCATAGGGAGAATGGGGAGCCCTCAGCTAACAGTTACATTTTGGATTAAAAAAAAGTATAATATATTAGAGACATAAGGGGTTACAGGACAGCAGACGATTGCTACTGTTAATTTATATTTTTTAACAATAGATGATTTTTTCTGGGTTTTTATTTTTCCGTATTTTTCTTTTTCCAGATTACTTTCCTGTTCTTGCAGTTAGAATAGCTAGTGACAGATAGCAATTCTTGCTTTCTGAGGATATTTTCAACTTTTGCCAGACTACTTTTCACCATTTTAGGTGATAAATTACCATTACACATCCATGCTTTCACACTTATTATCTCAAGATGCCTCCAGTTTCTGGGTACCCAGCTGTGCTTCAAATACACTGGTTGTTCCATGTAACAGCCTTGTCAGATACCTACATAGAAGCCATTTCATTTCCTCCCACAAGAACACTTTCCCAGATCCATAACTTAGCTTGGATATTTCTCTATATAATGTACATATATTGATGCTATTGTCTTCTATATTCAGTGAGAAGGAAAATTTAGTATTTCTTGCAGAAAACACTGACTCAAATCTCATTCTTGTTTAGTATTGAAACCTTAGAAAATGCCAAGGAAGAATAATATTTTTCTATTTAAGTAACACCATGAAGCACCTGACAATACACCTAAAATCTGCTTAGCAGTGGTAGATTGTAAAGTATTGCAAAAGAAGATGGAAATTAAAAATTAGACCATAAAATATGGAGAAGTGATACATGAAATGTGATCATAATCCAGACAGTAATCTCTGCATACTAGAATAATATCCATATGAAATAGTAATGAGGGCTATATATATAAAAGCTATTAGAAATCCCCTTACATTTCTTTTGATAAAGACAGGGAAAGAGGTTTGGTATTTCTTTTATTTTGTTATAATAAATAACTTTAAGTATATGCCAGACTTGAATGAAAAAAGTATTAAATTTCTCCTGTGTGCAGCATTGTTCAATAATCATCTGCTAAAAAGCATCTTTTTCTATCTCAGTCTCTGTCAAAGTTAAGATATTTGGCTAGATAAACTACTGGTCTGATCCATTATTGCAATTCCTATGTTCCTGTGGCTTTTTATTTCCTCTGTAACAATTACTTTGAACTGGATAATACAATTTAATGCCCACTTCCCCTGTTATTTGGAATGAATATAAGTATATTATCCTCAGTATAATAGGAAAGCCTTACAAAGAGCTTTTACTTCTGAGTAGTGAAATGATGCACTGACATTTTCAATAGTGAATAGATTTCACAACCGACACATTAATAGCCTTTAAATGGAGAAAGGTCTGGTTGTACATCTTCAAAAAGCTTCTGAACTTGAGATAAGTCTTTCCAGTAGGAAGACTTATTACTTTTTAAGATTATATACCATTAAAATTTATAAATCAGGTCCAGGTTTTCTTGTGTTTGCTTTTCTTTCTTTTTTATAAATTTGAAAACTCTGTGTCAAAGTTGATACTTAGACATATAATTAAGATGATATTTTGAAAGTACTATGCAGCTGGGGCTACTATTAAAAGTTCCACGTCTTAACTTCCTCACAAGGCTTTTCTGGGTTTTGTAAGCATAATAGTGCATAACGTGCAAGATCTTATGGATAGAATTTTGGTCATGGTCCTACCTGTTTCTGAATTATATTAATTATTTTTGCTTCAGTAAATGGTGACATAAAATATTTCTGAATCATAACATCCTATGTTTTGAGAATATTATGCCTAAAAATTAAAACCCCCACCTTTAAACTATTTTCTTCTGCGGACCTCCTGTGGACTCCTATTGGACTAATAATTTAAGGGACTAAGAATGGTAATATAAAGAAGAATAAAAAAAACCTGTATTGTCTCTAAATTTGCCCTTTGGATAAGCTCAATAGAGTTGGTATTGATGGATCATTGAAGACAGCATTTCTGCAGACCTAAGAAAGGTGGAAACACGGAGGTTAGAGAATGTAGATGGCTTCCTCTTAAGGCTCATGTTGTTTTCAGTCTAAACAAATTTATTGACCTCTGCATGCCAGTTTTGTGCCTAGGTTTCAAATGCTTCTTTTAGATACTGTATATGTCAATTCTTCACCAGTAATGTGCATGAGTTCTTAGGCAATATGTGTGGCAAGAAAAAAATAATTTAAAAATTCTGAGGCATTTAATTGTCGTAGAGAACTGTATCACTATCTTGACTAAATATTACTTTTTTTATTCAGATAGGTCATCAAATTACATTCAAACATTAGCTTCCATCTTTCTATGATGCACATTTAAATTCAGAAATGTAGGATCTATAGCTAATATTAATCTCCTAAAATATTTAGTATCATTAAATTAAATTAAGTCTTTTTAGAAGCAGGGTAATTAAATCAAAACTTTTATGTCATGCCATTGTAGCATAACTTGCTTCTTAATTGAGAATCTTTGATAAGACTTTTGGGAATTAATTTTTTTTAAAAAATCAGTAAGCATAGACCATAGATTCTGTTATCCATGCATGTGAAGTATGATGTGCTAGCTATATAAAAGCAACTGTGGTAGAATAAACAAATCTGCAGTCTAGCTGTAATACAACAAACAAGTCATACTCATATCAAGAAGAATAAATAGGAAAATATATAATATGAAATACACAGACTGAACATCAACAAATAGGAATGAATCTTTATTTTTAATTACCTTCTCTTTTATAAAAGATAACTTTATAAAAAGGACCAAAATTGATATACTTTTTAATGGACAATTAATGAGTAAAAGTAAGCATGTTGCACATGCTTGCAGAGATTTAAAATTCTTCCTGGCAGAAAAATTGTGAAACTAAAACAAAATTTGGTAATAACATCCCACGTGTTCCTTCACTAATAATTAATTTGAATTATTTAAGAAGGTTGTCTAGGGACAACCTTTGATGTCAAATAGATCTGCCTGAAATGTCAGCATTACTTGAATAATTACTTGTGTCCAAAAGGCCTACTATTTGTGGCAGTGAAGATCAAAACAGATTTCTGGTTTTGTTTTTTTTTTTTTCATTTGGTTTACATTATTTCAAAGAACAGGTCTAATTTTCTTGAAAAAATTGAACACATGCAGTTGAAAAGATTGTATAATTAAATTACATTTCTAAAAAGGCCATTAACAGTAGCATTAGTGTGAAAAGCAATTTGGTTTATAACACTTATTACATTGCAAACTGTCCCTTCATGCATGACCAGCTCTGTTCAATAAAGTAACTATTTTGATTTTAATTTAAAAAATAGTAATACAGATATTTCTGATACTTCAGTTCTAAAAACAAATATACTCTTTTTATTACTAACGTAGCCAAAATATGCAAAAATAGGCTTGGATTTTTTTTTTTTTAATAATGTTAAACAAAACAAGAAAAAGACTTTTTGTATCTCCTGAAATCATAATCTAAGTTATACTTAATATTTGCCACCTTTTTCTCTCACCCAGAGAAAATGAAGTATTTTCTATTGAAAAAAATATAAAATCATAACTTGATACTCTAATATTAGTACAACTATTAGAACCCTCATATTAATCAAACAGCAGTTCTTATGTAGTGAATGACATTTCTGATGTCCTTTTTTGATAGATAAAATAATAGATTGTGTGAAAGTCTGAATCTTAACTTAAATGTCTATTTCTCTTCTGAATTCTCTCAGGCATACAATGGAAACAGGATGATAAGGGAAAACTTACTTTGTTCTAAAGATCAGGTTTTGTTAGTTTAGTAATCAACCCCAAAGTTAAAAAATCTATCTTATCTCTTCTTCCTAAGATCTACTGTTTCCACATTTGTTAGAAATGTTTTAGGGAAAGAGATTTCCTTCTAAGTACATTTAAATATTTCATATTGATTTTAGATATAATGTTCATTTGTTTATCTATATTTTCAATTGTAGACATAAGCTTTCTATATTTCTGGTTTTTAAGTGTTTGAATATTTCAGAATCTTCTGTGTTTTTTTTTTTTTTGTTAATTTATAGGATTTATATTGCAAAAAGAACTGTTGAATTTTAAGCAAAAAATCGTATTTCTAAGTTGAGGCTCAAAGAATTTGCAATGAAATATTTAGTTGCACTGAAATAACCCTGGATTTTGAAAACACATGTGCAAACAAGCAAACATGAAAATATAACTCTATCTCAAAACAGAATGGAGTACAAAAAAATGGTTGAAGCATGTAAAAAATAATTTGGCTGGGTAATATTTTCCTGTATAAGCGTATTGTGTTAAATAGAATTTAGTTCGTTAGACACAATATGTGCTTCTTCCTGTGCTTGTTTCTGAATATTTTAACTTCTGTTTTCTGTATCTTTGAGTAAACTATTGTGGAGACATAATAAAATGCGCTAATATTCTAAAGAGAAAAAGGATTTATCAAAGAGATTCTGAGAGGAAGAGGTATTACAATGAATATATTTTGTAAGAAAGTGCTTGCCTGATGTAATAGAGAAAAGTATTTAGTGGACAAGACAATTAGAATGTGGTATAAGAGTAGTTTTTAACTATTGTTTTAGAGGAGAAAAAAGGTTAAAGAATACTTTAATTGGTGCAGTGTGGTGATACTTTGTGTAAACTGTATAGATGGCACAGGACAAAGACAGAGAAAAGAATTTCAAAAATACTTAAAAATTACCAAATTCTAAACCATTAATTTTGCTTTAAATTTGGATCTTTTCTTAGCTGTAGTTCTGATCAGTAGCAAGACTAAAGTGTCAATTAGTGAGGAGTTGCATCTTGATGGCATTGTAGCCCTGATAAGTACTCCTAAGATGACATAGATGGCATTTTCAACAGTTCATAAATATATAAAAAGTAGTATTTTTCCTATGGCTGGACCTTAATATATAATATAATTTAAATTACGCAATATTGTGAGCCATTTCTCAAGTAAATAGCTGTGTGTATTTCTAACATAATGATTTACTGATATCCTATATACCTGATACCATGAGAAGTGTATTGTAGATTTCAGCACAGAGCTTTTCATGTTGTATACCTTTCTTGCCTTTCTATTAATATGCCAATAAAAAAGAGGTGTTTATTACTCTTGAGCTGAATACAAAACTCTTATTGAAAAGAAGGAAAAATAACAGCTATTTTTTTATTTCTGGAGATTAAGATAAGTTTTATTGGAATATTGAAACTCATCAGAAGACACAGAGAAAAGAATTTCTTCTCTGTACAATAAGCAACCCATATGTAACACTTTTGAAATAAAATTCATGTGTACTTGACCTCCCCTAGCTTATATTCCTTGAATCAAATTTTAAGAAGCAGTTTCAATACATATTTCAGCTATATAAGAAAATAAAAAGCGTGAAACAAACTAAAGAGAGAAAATTGGTACTGACAAAAAAAAGTCATGGCACCAGCAAAATTAGTGTCCAGCTATAACAATTCACTAAGTGCAACTTCAGCTGGAGTTGATGACTTACAACACAGCCTTCATTAATATTAAAATAGCAAACAGCTCATTAACCTTTCCTTAGTCCCAGAGCAGCACCACTGAACACCTGCTAGTGTTCTGGTCCTATGATAACAAAGAAAATTGGGTTTCTTTCATAAGGATATCCTGAAAAAGATCTTTACCTGTGGTTGTAGAAACATTATTAATATCATGCACGTTGTTATTTTCCATAAAATTATCAAAATGTAAAAAGAAGATTTCTGACTATTTTCATCTTAGGCCAGACAGGGTCTTTTTGTCATATTCTGTTAGTGATCCTACTATTATAGACCATAACTGACCCATTTGCCCCACAGGATATGTAAGAAACATAATGGTTATGATAACAATACTGACTTCTAACAACAGCAATGTTCCTTGACTTTTAGAAGTCTTCTAAGATAAAAGAAAAAAAAAAAAAAGAGATATTATGACAATCTGTATAATACCAACTATTTAATTTCTTAGTCAATAACTTCTATAGCAAGGCCAAGTGACTTGAAATGCCAAGGACTGTCATATAGAGGTCAGACAGAAGACTGAGGATTCCTTCTAGCTTAAAATCTGTTAGTTTATGAACCGGTGGTGGAACTCATGAGGATCTCTGAAAAAGGTAAAACATAACTACAGAAAATAATGTTGAGAAAGTTTACCATCAGCTTCTCCCAGAAGGGTTGGTTTCAGGGATGACATCTGAATTTTATTCACCCAAGAAAGACTGCTTCAAATACTGGGGCAGATTTATCTGAGCTACGAAAATTCAAGAATTTGAAGAAAGGAGACTAATTGACCAAACATCTGAATGTAGACATAGCAGTGATGTTTTCTATTCTTTCCATTCATTTAACTGACAGTTTTAGTATTTATAGATTTCTAAATAAGTCAATTACTTAGAGACATTATATTTGACTTTTACTCACTAGCTTTTAGTCAACAACTTTGCAGATGCAAATGCCTTTTCTTTGATTTAATAAAACAATTTTTGCCACAGAGGTTATCCTTAGCAGAAATTAGACAATGAAGAGAAAAGAAAAAAATGTTAAGATATATATTTAGCACTAAGGGCAAAACATAGTACCTCCGAAAGCCACCTATTTTTAAAGAACAGATGAGTTATTTTCCTGCTAAGAAAATCCATACCCCGTCAGGTTACATGCTATGTAACATATTGAGAGATCACAGAATGAACTTTTGGGATGGTCTTGTAACTATAAAAATCTCAGGGTTTTGTCAAGCTTGTGTATCTGATTAATGTTGCCTGCATGAGGTTATAGGCAGCCTGAAATCACAAACTTTTTTAACCTTTGAGTAAACACAATCGATGGGCTAGGGTGAACAATGAAAACAAAAGATAAAAATGTTAGTTGTCCCTGAAGCTCAGTGGGGTTTTTTTTCTAATGTTTCTTTTTCTGCTCTTAAAATGCAAACCCTTTGGGCTACATTTAAAAAAAAAATACTTTTTAGGAGATTTTCAGTATTTCTCACGCACCCAATGTTGTGTCATCTAACTACAGTATAGAATTTAGGGGCAATTCCATACCAAAGTAATATAATAGCTAGAGGACCTTTGGATCTCAAATGGTCTAATCAGACAATGTTATTCTTGTAAGGAAAAAGATTGTTGATTTCAAGAAGATGTAGAATTGTCCTTGAAGATATAATAAGAACTATTTTGCCTCCTGTTAAATTCCATTCAAAAGCTGAAAATAAATAGGTATGTGTATCTTCTTCTGACACAGAAAAATTAGCCAAAGAATACCTTATTTAATATGTATATATATATAAAGTTGGAAAATGAAAACAATAAGATAATACATATTTTTATCATTAGATTTGAAGAGATCCAGGGTTGAAATGAAATTTGAGAAAGATTAAATATCTGGAACTTAAGTAAAGGATCCCTGGTGTAGTTCAGACACATATTTACTAAACCACATTCACTGGAGTTGCTCAGCTATGCAAGCAAATAAGATGAGCTTAGGGGATTTGCAGCTTTCTAATGTCCTTATCAAAACTGCTTAATCAAAAGCCCTTAAGTAATTTATCTCTACTTTCTGTGCTGAGTGCTCTAGACACATGTTAGAAAAGTGGATTAATGAAAAACTGATTTTTTTTTTATTTCTGACATTAATTTATTTAAAGTTCTCTTCTAAAAAGATGCTTTCCATTGTCTATTAGTGGTTATTTCTGACCTATCATTTGCTCTGGTTTAGAACAAAATACACAAACAAAAAGAATCCTTATCCTAGGACACTTCAAACCCAAAGCCCCAGTGCTATAAAAAAAGGTTCACCATTGATTCATAAACTTGTGTAAACACAAACTTAAGCTAAACAAAAGCATTAAATAAATCTCAATCTCTCATACTTTGCAATTTTGTTTGGATGTAAGACTATGGCCTACTGAGAAATTCCAAATTTCCATTAAAAATTTGAAATAAAAATAACTAAAATATTTCAACCTTTTAATTTTAACTATTTAAATTCTCTCCTGAAAAAAAAAAAACAACAAAAAAAAAACAAAAAAACCAACCCAAAGCCTCAAACAAAACAACCCAAATATATCTCTTCTTGTGATATTTAAGGAAGTGTTCAGCTTCAACTTTAGCAGCAGTGAGTTTGTCAGGTATTTAGTAACAGGTTTACTCCTTTTTTTCTGTCCGTATTATTTTAGAAATAACTACCAATATGAGAACTTCATGTAAGTTTTTCCCCAAAGTTTTTAACAGCTATTTTGCCACACATGATGCCTACATGCTTGAAATGTTCCATGTGTGCTTTGTCTGAGGCCTAATACTCTGCAACATGCACTCCTTGATTCTTAATGAAAGTATTTTGTTTAGTGTGTGAAGATGAAAGATCACAAATGTGTTATTTTTTCAATTCTTTATCAGATGCAGTGTTAATGCAAATAACAAAAGTGTCATAAAATCTTAGATAGTGAGGCTATAGTATTTCTTGTTCTTCTCTTTTTTTCCTCTTTCCTTTCCCTTTTCCCCCATCCCTCATTCCTTCCTTTTGTCCCTCATTCACCCTCCTTTTTTTCTTTCCTCCCTCCTTTCCCTTTCACAGTTAAAGATCACAATTGCACTATAGTGCTTGTATACAGAACAAATACTTTTAAGCTAACAACAAAAATCAAAGACTAGTGCATACCTAAATATATATTTCTTTTCAACATCTTCTAAATTAGAGCAGCTGTTATGAAGTTCACCAGATGTTGTCATGTTTTGCTATTTACATAAACCTTTTTTCCAAAATGAATTTTAATCTGATCCAGAATCATTGTCTTGCAGAATTTAAATAAATCCGAAATGGAGGCTCAAATTACAACGTTTTTGTTTCTCACTTTAAGGGAAATTCTGAAGAATTCAGCTGGATTAAATAAAGTGTATGCAACCAGATGTGAAAACTGTAGTGAATTTAGTGAAGTTCAGCATCATAGTCCTCTATAGATGAACAGAACATAAATTGCAATCATCAGCAGTTTGAGTCATCTGAAGGGATCAAAACATAAAAGTCTTAAAGTCTGTTAGGTAAGTTGAAAAAAAATAGCTTGACTGTATTTTGAAACCAAATAAAGTGACTGAGAATGCTGGCTATCAGCCAGGTACAGGTTTTATACTGAGTTGTTCTAGACATACACATTGAAAATTTATACTACAGAGGATATTTTAAGGTCATGCATAAATGTCTTAAAAATCATTAAATTAATTTCCAGTATGTGTATATTCACTAGATGCATATTTATGCAATGATTTTTATTACTCCCAGAAGAATTCAGTTCAGTGGTTCTTTGAGTAAGATATTTTCACACTTTGTTCTGAAATAAAAGCCTTGAAAAATTCAGTGGGATAAGACTCAGAGATAATAATTTCTGACATCTAGGAAATCTCTCTTGAAGTGATATATTCATTACAACTTTCCAAAGATTCAGTTCTTTATTAATTTGTGTACATTACCAGAAGGACAGCAAAGGTGATTTTATTGAAAGGACACTGCACAAAAATTAAATTAGAAACAGCCCAAAACTAGTACTTTACATAGAGACAATGTCAAAAACAATTTTTACCATGTCCAGAAGATTCTATATTTTTTCCCTCTGTTCTAGAAAATAGAAAATTATTTTTATTTCTAGTTTCAAGAAATTATTTAAATATACATTGATGATAGATTAATTTTTATCTAATGCCAAATATTTCCAAAGTTATGATCAATAAAAATATAATGAAAAATACTGATTAGATTAAGCTTGAAGTTAGACTGACACACGTCTTTTACTAGAATTCGTTCAGAATAATTACATAAAAATTACTAAGACAATATTTCAATTACTGCAGGAGTAATCAAGAAGTGAATTTCTTTTACTTTTGGAAAAAAAGCGATTTACTTTCATGAACTATTCAGCACCTCAGAAGCACAGAATCATGGCATATGTTGAGTTGGCAGGGACTCACAAGGACCCTTGAGTCCAGCTCCCAGACCCCCACAGCACCATCCCCAAGAGTCACACCCTGTGTCTGAGAGCATTGTTCAAACACTTGAAGTTCAAGCACTTCAACTCAGAGGCACTTGCTGCCACTTCCCTGTATCCACCCAGTGCCCAGCCCCACTCTGGGTGAAGAATGCTTTTCCAATATCCAACCTAACCCAACCCCACACAACTTCAGGCCTTTCCCTCAGGTCATGCTGCTGCTCACCAGAGAGAAGAGATCAGCACCTGCCCCTCCTCTTCCTCTCACAAGGAATTTGTAGACTTCAATGAGGTCTCACCTCAGCCTCCTCCTCTCAAGACAGAAAAGACCAAGTGACCTCATCTGCTCCTCATATGACTTCCCCTCAAGGCCCTTCACTATCTTCATAGCCCTCCTTTGAACACTCTCTAATATCTGAATAACTTTCTTATATTCTCCAATGAGCTCAAACCAAAATATAGAAAATTCCACTTGAAGATAAGAATTTTTTTATTATTATTTATTTATTTATTAATCTGAGAGTGTTTGAAACAGGCCGCCCAGAGGGTCTGTGAGGTTTCTGCTCTTGGAGTACTCAAAACATAACTGGCAACAGCCCTGGACAACCTACTTTTGATGGTTCTGCTTCAAAAGGGAAGTTGGACAACACAGTCTTCGGAGATCCTTTCCATTCTCATTCTCAGCAATTCTTTGACTCTCTGAAAGTTTCTACGGTTTTTTAGCTCTGTAGTTTTAATGCTGGAAGAACTTCACCCCTGGAACCAATTATCATGATGCTTTGTGATACAAGTAGATAGCCCATATGATTTGTTTATATATTATAACCCATATATTTGTTTAACCCATATGATTTTTCAATGTACATTTGTTCTGAGTTGACACTGAAACTATCAAGTGTTATCATGTATTGTCTCTAATATTCAAAAATATTTTACTAGGTATTTAGAAATCCTTTATTAAATGACACTATTTCAATCAGATTATAAGGATGTATAGGTCATTGGATTCATTAGCTATTCTGATTAGCCAGTTTTGCTCTTTTTTGTCATTGCAATGAAAGAGATTTTAAAATAAGTTATTACCAGAAACCCCTAATAAGAAACTGTGTCTGCTTATTTCCTGTGTCTGCTTATTGTCTGTTTTATTTCCCAAATAAAACACCATTTGTCTTCATGACTTTTTCTTTCTGTCTTGTCTTGATTCTGTTTCTGTACTTCTCACACGTAGATTTCTCAGTCTCCTCTGGGCCGAGCCTTCTTCGGAATATTTCCTCACGGGGAGTTCTGGTTATCGCAGTTCTCTGGGTCAGGAAGAAAACTCCAAAGCTTGTTAGGATCTTGTTTCTCTTGTTTATTAGGATGTTATCACAAAACTTGGCAGGTCTTCCCCAGACCCTTCAGCACAAGTTCAAATCATTATTACCTTTGGCTCACTTCGGCTCTGAAGGCACAGAATGGCCCCAAACTGTGCAGCCTTTTTATCTTTTTACTTATCCAATTAACAATAGACATGTATATTATGTTTCTTAATGACCCAATGATCCAACACCTGTGTGCTGCTCTGGGGCATTTTCTATCCAATCACCCACTACTATCCAAAAACCTCTAGAAGAAGAAAATGAAGAAGAAAGAAGAAGGAAAAGAGACAACACCCTAAATTCTCCATCTTATCTTCTGCTCTCTAAACCAGTTTAAACTCCAAGCTAACTTTTTCACCCAGTGACTTAAGAAAACTTTCTAATCTACACACTCACACTTTTAGCTTTTCTATCTAACTTTAACAGTTGTTTTCATGTAACGCCATGAAAACATGCCCATAAATTTCATGTTATATAAAATTCAGTGTTCTCCTGGATCTCAGAGCTAGGCACACACTCTTTGTCTCAGACTCCAACATATGTGACCAAATATTAGCTTGTGATAATGTTTTCTTTAGCTATTCTCCTCTTTTACTGAACAGTAACTCAGAACCTGAGTCTGCATAAGATTCTTTTGAGATCTGATGTATAGATACACTACAGGAACTTGAAGAATCAGAGGCACACACCTGAGACCTCACAGAAACAGCTGAATAAGATGTTTTTTCTTATGTATGTCTACACATTCGTGTTTCCATCATGACTGGCCAGTTTAATAAAAAAAAAACGAGCCAAGTGGGAGCATCCTTAGATTTGTGCAATGCATTTCTAGAGTTCTCTTCCATTGTTTAATGATATATCTCTTACTAAACTCCTTAGTTTTGTTTTTAATACTAAAGTTTTCATATATGCTCAGTTCTTCATAAGATTTTTGACTTAAGTTTGTGGTGGTTTCCATCTTTTAACATTATCATTTATTTTTAGTATTCTGCTTATTTAAGGAATGTAACATTCCATATTTTTATTTACATTCTTGTGACAACTAAAAGGTGCTACCCTTCCTCAGGCATTTATTGACCACTTCTAACCTAATATTTTATGTTCTTGCCATCACATCTTGGGTGAATCAGGAAGACAAAGTGAGATCAAGTATACAGAGACATATAAGACACTCTGACAGACTCCACTTCAAGAGATGAAATGAACAGCTGGAAGAAGATAAAGGGATGGCTAAAATGAAAGAGTTGCTACTTGCAATAACAACTTTTAATACATAATGTCTTTCCAGCAAGGGAAAAGTGTAAGAAGGGCATCCCTCATGTGGATACAAAAGAGCTGACTAGGTAACCTCTTATGGAAAGGTTTTCCCTGCCACTTTCCAGGAAGGGCCTCTAAGGACTGAATAGTTTTTATTTTACTAAATATAGTGCCACTTCACAAGATTAACAACACATAATCTAATTCTTTTTCCTTCTCATTACAGTGAACTTTGCATATGTATTGGCGGTTCTGAAAACAGTAAGCCACAAATTAATGTCCCAATTGACTTGCTATTTGTGACCTTGCAAAATAAAAGTCAAAGCTGACATAAAGTCTTGGTTTTGGAAATCTAGAGTCTGAAAGATAATAAAATCTACCATTTAATAAGAGGACAATGAAGAATATTAATACTATTTGACAGTGACAAAGAAAAATGTCATTAAAACAATTAACCATACATAGGGTCTATAAATAAATAATAGAGATTTAACAAAAAAAAACAAAAAAAACCAAAAAAAACCCACAACCAAATGTTGTGATCTAGAAACTTGAAAGCTGAAAAATTAAAGAAAAAAATACTTATTTTGTTTGGTTTTTTTTTACTGCCATACTTTTCTCTCCCTTTTGGGACCTACATATAGATAGTGATTTCAGTACTTTTTATGTTGTTGGTGGTTGTTTGTTTGTTATGGCTATATATAGTAACTATTTATTTCTTAGCTATTTTGAAATTATGCTGTTAATGTGAGGTGACAATATGATATAATATCTGAATTCTATATTTTTTTTTAATGACAGAGCATGATGAAGCTTGAAAGCCCTTAAGTGATATTTCTTTGCCAAAATTCCAACATTGACAAGTGATTTAGCTGCAATTGAATCATGGCTTGGAACAAGAAGCAGAAATACAGAAAAATAGTTGAAAGATGTTGATGATTTCTGTGACTTTTAGCTGATTACAGCTGTTTTGAAATGACAAGAAACATCCAGAGCTTTTAATGAGTTTCTATATAAGGGGTAGCACTGAATTCACATTAGAATGAGGAGGCAAATGATTGCAAATAATGGTATCTATGTCATAAGTCATTGTTCTTTCTAACAAGCAAGTAGCATATAATCGCTCCATGAATTTTTCAAGAGGTCTTCAGATGCCATATGCATTGTTGGAGTAATTCAGACACATGGACAATACCAAGAAGAGAGCTAAATTCATAACTAGCTATTTCAGCAGACAATAAGTTTATATAAAGCTTTGAGTCAGTGGACATTATATTTCTCACATCTGAAGTGAACAATATGTATTTCCCTTGATGACTGTTATTTAGACATAGCATAAATTACACATACTTCTCAACCTTCTTTCTCGAAACCACTCCCTTCATCTTATCCTCAGATCTTCCAGATTTTTGAAAACATTCTGCTAAATAAATGAGAAAAAAAAATGAAATTGTGGTTTCTTGGTTTTAGTTTGGTTTGGTTTGGTTTGGTTTGGTTTGTTGGTTGGTTTTGGTTTTTTGGAGGGAAATGCATAAATGTTGTCCTCAAATTTATAAAACTTACCAAAGCCTTTTAAAATTGACAGAATACTGTATAACTTCCAAAAATCAGATATTCAGTACATAGTATTTATCTGATTCTGAAACAGATTTGTATGCAAATACCTGCCTAAGTTGAATTTACAGATTTCCTCACAAATGTAAATTAGCAGGTTTTGTGGGAAAAAAAACCTCACAAAAACCAAAAATCAAACCACAAACCAAACAACTGAAACATGCACTAAAATGAATTTTAATAAAACTGCAAATATTTTAGCATAATTTGAAGTGCTTGACAATAAATTTAATGATTCAGCATATTTTGAGAAGATGAAAAAAATCTCTGATGGTTATTTGATTCCAAAGTGAACTAGTGGCATATTTTTAATGAATAAGAAATACATTAGGTGAATTTATGGCCTTAGATAGGTGAAAGCTAACAATATGTGAGGATTAAATATAAAGAAACAAAAAGATACATCCCCTGGCTTTCTTGAGCAAACTGACAGTGTTAAAAAAAATAATTTCAAATAAAAAAGCTGTGACTAAACTGTATTTTGAAATCTATGCTGTATAGGAAAAACTTATAATATTTTTAATTTAGCATACTACTATGATTTTGATACATATCTATAATTTAAGGGCACTCAATCACAGAATTCTTTTGCTTGGAAAAGACCTTTAAGATTATTGAGTCCATTTTAACTCTTTTGAAAATTAAATCATGTCACATTCACTGGTATACAATATTAGCAAGGATAACCTTGTGATTTATGAAATTAAAAATAAAAGTAGGTAGACCATGAGACCATCTGATAAATAATAACCTCAGTTAAACATCTGTAAGCATTTAAATAGTCTTTCCATTTTCCTTTCTGTTTTCCTGTATTCTGAAGAGTTCAACCCTGCTAATGAAATATGCTTTTTGCATACATTTTTTGCTTAAGTAAAATCACAGCCTACCCTATGTTTTCAAATGGAGTGACTTATCTAGAGGAGTCAACTTTACAAATGTATATCTGGAACCTCAGTTTAAACGAGAAGTAGTACCTTGATTTACACCAGGTGCAACATCTGTTTCAAAAATGCTTTAAAAAGTTGCATTTTAAATAGATTACTTTTCTGTCAGACAATTTTAATAGGAACTGGTGGTTACAGCAACAAAAGCTTAGTTAAGAGGCACTATGTATACTTCATTACATCATATCTCATCTCTATGATCCCATATTCCTCATATTATTTTAATTTTTCCGCAAATTCTGAGAAATTTTCCATCTCCTGGAAAAAAATTATAAAGATTTAATTGTTGGAGAACTAGAAACCATTGGGAAAAACAAGAGTGAATTTTGGATCTACTGCTACTTTTCTCTCAGGTAAAGCATTTTTTTCAGAATCAGAGTTGGACAACATTAAACCTGAGCTGTTCGTGGAAGGGAAGGCATGTAATAAATAAAATGTGTGGCCTCAGAAGATTGAAATGGAAAATATATGTATATAGAATACCACAGAATACCACAGAAGAATGTTCTGCTTAACTTCAGTAAGGACTTCAACTGAGAACAATTTTCTTTTGCTAGAAATAAAGCAGAAAAAAGAAGCAAGAGAGTAGATTCAGGTAGGTTCTCTCTTGTCCTCTAGTACCAGCTGGTGCTGTTGAGGTTAGGATTGTCTCTACTTGTAGTGAGCTGCGCCCAGCCCTCATGAAACTGGAGCATGATCTGGGAACTACTAAGTGAGTAATAAGAAACCAGAAACCCATCTATTTCAGTGCTTGCTTGGCTTGATAGGATGTTTTATTTGCTTGGTAGATAGAGGTAAATGTGTATATCTTCCTGTCATTACACCCAGATTCAGACATATCAAGTTTGATGTTTAACAGTATCCAGGAGCTGCACCTCACAGTCATGACATTTACGGCTGTGTTCCTGAGTTCCTTCGCTGGCATCTTGTCTGATACTGGCTCACAAGCTCTCACCTGCCTCTCATATACCCTACATGGCAGCTTACTTTGTTTGAACTGCTCTTTCACTTCAGATAAATTTCCCTACTTGCCTTTCCTACCAGATTCCCTGAAAAGCTCTGAAATAGTCAGGTTTTGATTGTTACTTGTTCTGTCTGTTTCTCAGTCTATGTGGATTTATGTACATATACTAGAGCAGGAACTCCCTTCAGCCTCTTCCATATCTTCCTTGTTTCTGCAGTTCATTCACAGCTCGAGTGGGTAAAGACTTCCCAGAGTACACCAGCAGATCCACCAATAATATTTTGAAGAATTATTCTTCCAGGTCTCAGGTTGCAAATATATTGATTGTTTCAGGTAGAATAAAAAGAATCATCCTCCATGATATTGAACCAAACCAATTTTTTTTTTCAATATTTAGTATTCATATAACTCTCTGCATATATAAGATCTAAATATGCAGAGAGTCAAAAACTGCTATGGGTTTATTGTGCTGGACATTGAAGTCCAGGGGGCAATTTTTTTGCTAGAAATATTCATGTACCCAAATCAATGAAATAAACAAAAAAACAGATTTGGATCTTATTGTCCTTCAAGGTATAATTGTTTCATACACTGTATTGACACCTTTATAAAATATGAAAATATTATTACAAAATAATAGGTGGTTGTTTTCCAATGCATGGAAATAGAACGTAGTCTAACCCATAGCAATTCATTATAATTCTCATTCCTCAAAGAGAATTTCTTTTTCCTTTCCCCTTACCCTTAAGCAATACAAAGAAAAAGTGGAAAGATGTGAAAGTAAGTTATATTGCCTGAATGCAATTTTCTCCAGCTGTGTTCCCTCAAGGACATTAGTAATTTATCTACTCATTTACCTTTAGTTAGAAAGTATTATAGAGTTTTATCTGAAAACACATGAAAAAGATCAATTACAGGACCATGAATTCTACATGGTCAGATGATTTATTGCTTGATCATCCAGCAGGATCTACTAATAGCTGTAATAAGAAAGACTTTGAAATAAGTAAGACATTAAATTTTTTCACCATATGCTCATAATCATAATTTTCTTGCTAAGGGTCATTGTATGGCTACCCTTAGGAGAAAAAGACAAGCAGCATAGACTTCTCTGTTAATTGGTGTTCTTTATGTAAGTTGAGAGCAATTGGCACAAAGTATGTTGAAAATTGTATTATAGCTGGCCAAGACTTTATAATGCTTGAGTTTCCAGGGTGATAAAGTACTTTTTAAAGAAACAGCAACAATAACAAACAGATGGCAAAAGGAGAAAATAGACTAAGTATAATAAGCAATGTCAAGAAGGGAAATCAACAAATAAGTAAAGGCAAAGAAATAAAGGAAACAAATCTATCAAAGAAGTTTAAGACTAGAAATTATTTTTATTAATAATTATTTTAACTCAGCCTGATGTTCTTCTACTGATGTTCCCTTTAAAAATCTGAAATAGCAATTCATGTGATTTCCAGATGTTGTACTTGCAGCACTATGGATTGGTGATCCCTGATGTAGGTATTCATTATATTTCCTCAACTGACACAAAATCACTATACACTAATCACTATATAAAGTAACCCTAGGACATTAGTACCTACAGTAGTTCATATTTATAAGTGTGATCTCTGAGTATATTGAACTCTGAGCTCTGGAGTTTTTGAACTATATTATGGAATTTGTTATATATACTAGGAAATCAGTGAACAGGTGGTGTTGTCCAGAATTTTGTCACTTGTCATCTGACAGATACAGAGTGGGATCAGGAATCCTCCAGAGTATAATGAAATGACAGTCCAAAGATTTCTGTTTCTTCGTAACCTGGCCATTTCATTATTTGCCACGGTTTTTGTTTTACAGACAAAACAGAAGTTATGACAGACTGATAGGTTAGGTCACAGTACTGAAAACATTCCAAATGTGTTTTCTTGTAAACCCATTTGTAGGAGCATAAGATTATGTCTTGTTTGAACATGAAGAACAGGTTGTCAGACTGATAATCTGAAAAACAACTTGAACACGCAACAGTGCAACCCAGACAGAGAGAAACATATTCTGACCTCAGCAGTTTAGCATGGATCTCTACATGAGCCCAGTTCATTAGTTTTTGATTTATCAAAAAGTTAGAGTTGATAGTTTTAATTCTGATTGTTTCAGAATGAAAATATTTCTAAAAAAAAGTTGACGAAGGAAGAAGTCTGAAAATTTTTCTGATTGTAGAGAAACAGAAATTTACTTTTTCCTGTCATAAATATTTTAGTAATAAATGAGTTTTTAATGCTAAGTTAATATTGCTAAGTCACCAAATTCAGCCTTGATATATAATATAACAATCTCTTATTTTTCACATTAACCTTATTTCTTAAAGTATTTTGAACAAATGTTGACTATTAAAGATGCAATGCGAAGTGGAGTAATTTTATGTGGAGTTTCATAAAGACATGAAGCAGATTAAAGGGAAGAAAAATAAAAAAAAAATATGTTCACGCCTTCCCATGGTAAATGACAGATTTTGTGCAGATTGTTTGGCTTCGAGTTTTTCCTCTTGAGAATAAAGAGGAATCTCAGAGATCAATACATGAAAGCCTCAGTCTTGAATTGACTGTACTCTTTGTTAAAAAAAGGAATATGCCTTATGTACTAAATCTCAGAAAAAGAAACAACATACTGAATCCTGCTTGTGATTATAGGGGAAACCATTATACTGACTGAGTCTCTGATCAGCATAGAAAAGGGCAAAAACTTGCTCAGGGTCTGTCTGGAATGGGGTTAACATTTTTTATAGCAGTCCACAGGATGCTGTGCTTTAGATTTATGACCAAAATAGCATTGATAGCAAGCCACTGTTTTATTCATTGTTGGGCATTTCTTGAATAACATCAAAGTCTTTTCTATTTCTCATTCTTCCACATTACCTGGAAGTAGGTTGAGGGTAGGTAAAAAGCTGTGAGGGGGCATAGATGGGACAGTTGACCTGATCTGACCAAAAAAGTATCCATCTTTCTTTATGTGTAGCCAAGCCCTGCAAAAAGAGAATTTTGGTCAGTGTGACACCCAGGCAGGTGTCCTGGGAATCTAGGCCTCAACACATATAACAGTTACTTGGGAAGACAGGTGCCATAACTATGAATGTGTTCCCCTGTTGATTGTCCCTTTTCTAATTTACTCCTTATAAAGACCCAACAATTTGTGATGGTGTCCATTGTCCTTATCCACTCCCCTGCCTCCCCCACGCCAATCTGACCTTTATTTCCTGCAACCCTGCTCAAGTGATGACCACCAGGGGCAGTCATAATGGACTCATCTGGTCATGATGGCTGCACCAGACTAAAAATGGATTTGGGGGGAGGCACAACAGTCAGAGGCTGTTTTGAGCAATGTGCCTGCCAAACTGTGGTGCTGCCAAAGTTTGGAGGAAATAGATTTCTGTAGTTAATATGCAAATACTGTTATAATTCAGTTAATTTACTCTATAAATAGTGGATTGCTGGGGGCTCATTGATCTTTCTTACATGGCACACCTCTTTAAAGTTGCTCTTGATGTTGAGAGGTTACTTGCTGCAAGAGATTATCAGTAAGAGAATAATAGCATACTAAACTTTTGAATCTTAAGTAAGTGCTATAAAGAGTTGGTTCTGCACATAAAAACCTTTAGATATAAACATTTGACTAAGTCTGGGCTAAGGCTGGTTCCAGCTGCACGTAAACCCCTCTCTGAGAAGGAGATAAGAACACAAGGAGGTCCTTTCTGAACCTCATGGTTTAGCAGAAGGCTCTCCCTGACAGTTTTGCCTGGCTGTCCTTCATGCAGTAGGAGATCCAGTGTACCTTGCCACCAAATCTCATTCTTATTTTCTGAACGTTGTTAAATCTCTGCTTTATATCAATAGAAATATTGATATTTCTCTCTTGAAAGTGCCACTCTGTCTGCAACGTGACATATCTGTAGTCTCTTGAGTGGCTCTAACATTTTTATTACAACCAAATTCAACAGGCAAGCTGATACTATCTGGAGCTACAAGTAAGAGTGACTTCATCTAAATAAAGATTAATTCTACCTACATACTTGACAGCACAGCAGGGGTCATCCCTACTGATAAAAGATATGACCCATAACCTTTTTGCTCTGCAACTGGAAATATGGATGCAAACTCTAACCAATACTGTCTATAACCAGCAGCGGATTTTCTTAGCTGTTGGTGCAATAACTGGTTTTGTTGTTTCATCGAGTTTCTTTGTAATGGAAAGAAAAAATTATATTCAAATGTTTTAGGACCAACCACAAAATTTTTGCAGCATTTCCTTCAAATTTGCTCTTTCTTAATTCCTTGGATGATGAAATAGGAAATTGTCATCATTTAGCTTATATAGGAACTTTCTAGTGGATATTGATATAAATTTTCAGTGGAAGGCTTGGGGTCAATCAGGCTGAAGAGATACATTCATCTATCATCCCTCTGATGCAAGGGAGCAGCAAAATTACAAGTGTAGAATGAAAAGCTAATTTAAGGAACCAACCGCCATTTTTTTCTTTTCACTTGGCACGTGGGCCTGTGACAGTCTTGAAAAATCAAAGTTTTTTATCTCTTGCACAACCTTATCTCAAAATCCCCACAAGTCTCATATCAAATGCTTAGTCATGGTACATTAGTGACATTAAAGGGTGAGGGGCTGTTAGCCATATACTTGTCACTCAAGTTTTCTTAATATTTATGTTTGAAAGAGAGTATTTTTTATTTTTTATTTTCTTCTCTTCCCATTAGGCAGAAAAATCAGCAATGACAATTATAGAGGATAGTTGATCAGCAAAAACTTCATAGAAAGTGATTTCTCATACCCCTCTGGCCCTAATTAAAATGGTAATCAGTTGACATAATGGACAGGACTAGCTTTATTCTTCTACTACTTAGAGTAAATCTGGAGTAAGTGTATCGACTACAGCAACATTACTATATATATATAGTGATTTGAAAGAAACTACTATTTCTTCTCATGCATTATAAAGAATAATTGAGAGTTTTTCTATATATGTCTTGAAGTTTATATTTCAATTTCTTCCTGCTCTGTCCAATGTTTTTCAGTATCATTAAAGCTTCTAGAACTCCTTTAAATGCTCTCAGATTTCTTTCTCTCTTATGCAGTTCTCAGTCACACAGGGACTTAAACTTTTGGGTTGACCACATCGTTTTTGCTGCTCTTTTAACTTTATGCATTTATTTACGCTTACTTAGCTTTTTCCTCTTCTTTTTTTTTTTTTTTTTCCTAATGTGACCTACCAAGAATAGATTCTCCCTTTTCCACTCTTGATTTTTCATGAATTATTGAATTTTGGCCACTTCTATTCAACTTGTTTCACATTTCCTTCAAGTCAGCATTTCTTACAGTGCAATATCTTTGTGTTTGCTGACCTCTCTACAGAACTCCATCAGCATTTCAAACTTAATGACATTATAATAATGGTATCCTACATGCTTTCCAACTTTAACCTTGTTTATCTTACAGCAGTAGCCTGATTTTCAATTATATGGCCCTTGTGACCTCATTTGCTGTTTGTTCAACTTACTGTGTAAGAAGGAAATGTTTTCAAAACTATTTCTGTAGCTTTCTTATTTCTATTTCACTTGTTGTGATCTTCTTTCAGCACAGAAAATCACAAAATAAGTACTGCATAGCTATTTTAGACAATAATCTTTTGCACATAAAATTTTATGTGACTCCTCCTTATATTGTTCAACCTATATATAGCAATACAAAATATGTTTTCCACAAGAAAACATGCTTACCTTTTCAGTTGTTTAAATCAGTTATTATTTCATTATGACAGTCAAAAATACTTTAAGCAGTTAGAAGGGTCTCTCCTACTGATAATTTTTATATCCTACAGTCATTTCTAGCTACGCACACAGAAGTCTGGGAATGAAAGTTAACAGTCTACTTGAGAGCTGTCCCTTCAAGAGTAGAAGCAGAAGACAGATATCATTATCAACGTTTCGCAAGGCATCATTATCAACAATTGATTATTTCCACTCTGGATACCATGCCTGGAAACCTTAACAGCACTGAGAGTTATGACCACGCAAAATGCATGAATTTCACCAGGGCCAAACGCAAGGTCCTGTGCCTGGGTCTGGTCAATGCCAAGCTCAAGGCAGAAAATGGATTGAGAGCAGCTGTGGGGAGGACCAAGGCATGTCAGTGAATGTGCAGCTTGACATGCCTTGTCAATGTGATTTGTCAGCCCAAAAACCAACCCTATCCTGGGCTGCATCAAATAAAGTGTGACTAGAAAGTCAATTTATGTCCCTGCTTTTGTTTCAAGAGCTGAAAGGTGTTTTGTCTTTTCTATAGCTGGTAAGGTAATGTTAGCTCACAGGCTCGATGATTTCAAAGGTCTTTTCCAACTTAGTTGATTCTGTGGCTTAATTTTGTGATATCTTCTCCTCATTTTCCCCCTATTCTTTTAGTTTTTACCTCTTCAGAAAATCATCTCATGAAATTTTGACTTGAATAAATGCAGCTGATTTCTATTTCTGATATCCTGCATTATCTTGTGAAGTATATTACATGCTATGAAATATCTAACACTTTTTTTTTATGTCTATGAGAACTCATTCTGATTTGCTTTCACACTGGTTTGTGTTCAATCATGCAGAAAAGCATTTGTAATCAAATATATGTCTTTTTATTACAATGCTGATTTTTACAAAATATTTCATACACCATGAAATGTTTTTGTTATAACAGGTTGATTCACTTAAAAACTGCCTTCAAGTGAGTCCTGATCCAGATTTAATAAACATAAAAATATTGGATGCAGAAGAAAATTGATTTTCTATGAAAACAGATTCATAGTAGTAAATTTTTGTTGAATCATTCCATCACCAATATAGATTGCAAAGACAGAGAAATATTTTTTCTATGCAAAGTCCAAAATGAAGACAGACTATGTGTGATTTTCCTTATATATTAAAAAATTACTTAGATAGCTTCTGATACAAGCTCATAGAGGTAGATATTGATGCACACTATACTTGTACAGTGTTTTTCAGTTATTAGTAAAAGATAATAAAAATCTGGCAATAAAGTAACAAATAGAGAAAGACTGAGCATTAACTACTTGAATCAAAGGGTCTCCTGGCCAGGTCAGATTGCCTGTAAAAGTGATTTGATATTGTGAAAAGTTCTATGTATTTTAGGAAAGAAAGTCATTTTTACAAGACAAACAGGAGAATGCAGTCAATGCTGTAGGGTATGTACAAAACAGTGTAAAATCTGGGTTTCAAATCATTGGAAAAATGTCTTCAACTAACAAACTTATAGAGAAGGACAGCCACAAGCATACAATCCAGGTTTGCAAAGAACAATTTTTGGAATGCATCTTATGTTCTTCAGGCTGCTGTATTACTCTGTGATAGAGTATGTTGAGCTCTGTCAACTGAACATTTTAATAGAAGGGGTTTCTTAAAAAAAGCCAAAGGAAACAATTATTAGAGGAGAAAAAATAATTTATGTACCACTGCACACACAGAAAATTTTTTACACAAATTTGTGAGGATAATTAGTGCCATACAGTATCTAAGGCCCTGCAGTTATGGACATTTAAAACTTCCCTTTGTTCTGTCACTGCTCAACTGGGAGCAGAGACCACCCCCCACCTTGCCACAACCTTCTTTCAGGTAGTTGTAGAGGCCAACAGTCTCCCCTCGACCTCCATTTCTCCAGTCTGAGTAACCCTCTTCAGAACCTTATTTCAAATCTCTGAGCTCTTTAGGAAAGATCAGTATTTCTAGAAAAAAATAAAATAAATAAAATTGCTTATTTCATGTATTTGTATTGAGATTAATTTCTCGTCAGGAAGTCACCTGCAGGTATTCTAATTTCATTCCCATCAAGAAAACAGAAATTGTCTAAGTAGAGGGGTTATATGTCATACTCCATGCACAGATGTGTATGATTTTGTATGATTTGTACTTGTATGTATGATTAGCTATGTGGATATGTACAAATATCTAGAAAATACATGTCTGACAAAAGCTCATGCACAATTTATAGTACTCCATAAAAACATGCATAGACGGGCAGATGGAGTTATAAATGAAAAATCTTCCCATTTTTGCCAGTTTTGTGAAATATTCTGGAGATACTGTTATATCATGCAGGCTAAAGAGAGAAAGAAAAAGAAGATAAAGGTTAATAAGATTACAATTTCAATTTAATAAATATGAAAACAATGGAATTCTATCAGAATAGACTAAGTCTAATGCTAGAAAAATATGACACTTAGCCGAGATTTAATAATCAAATGTTTGGGACATTTGGGGCTCAGACTGAATGTAATATGCTTGTTTCCACAGACAATAATATCTATAGCAAAATTGTCAGGAAGACAGATTAAGGATCATGAAAATGACAACTAATCCGTTACATCAGAACAGATGATACTACTCCTTCATCACTTCTTATAAGCTTAATTAAAACATCATTTAAAAAATCCCAAAGATTAGCTTAACAAATTGAAAATAGAAACCAGTCTTGATTTCATGTATTTCCCACATTTATACACTTTATTGTAAGCAAATGAGAGAACTTGACATCACAGAGTGTACAAATTTATTAATTTACAGAATCATAGAATATGCTGAGTTGGAAGGAGCCCACAAGGATTGCCAAGTCCATTGCCTGACCCTGCACAAGATCCCCCCCAAGAGTCACTCCCTGTACCTGAGACCACTGTCCAGACATTTCTTGAACTCAGGCTGTTGCTGTGACCACTTCCCTGGGGAGCCTGTGACAGTGCCCAAACACCCTCTGGGCGACAAACCTTTCTTGAATATCTAACCTAAACCTCTGCTAACACAACTTTAGGGCATTCACTGGGGTCCAGTCACTAGTCACAGAGAGAGGAGACAAATGCCTTCCCCTCCTCTGCCCCTCATGAGGAAGCTGTAGACAGCAATGAGGTCTCCCTTCAGCCTCCTCCCGACTGAACCCAGGCCAAGAGACTTCACCTGCTCCTCATACAGCTTCCCCTCAAGGCCCTTCACCATCTTCATAGCCCTCCTTTGGACACTCTCTAATGCTTTGTATCCTTTTACTGTGGCCCCCAAAACTGCACACAGTACCCAAGTGAGGCCACACAAGTACCAAGCAGAGCGGAGCAGTCCCCTCCATCAATCAGGTTGATGAGGCACCACAGGACACACTTTACACCACTACTGAGCTCATACTGCATACTTTTAATCACAGGATCATAACAGGATTTAGTCTACAGTACTTGTGAACCTAATTCTATTAGATCTGACATAAACTGGCAATTATTATTTGTATAAGGAGACCTCTGCTAAATTTAATTAGACAGCAGAAACAACACTGAATCAATTAATGAAATAACATCTGAATTTAATTTAATGGTTCAATGGAAGTTGTGAAAACAGTTTTAACCCATTTGATTATAAGAAAATTTTAGATATGATGTAAAATTAGTACCATTCGTTTTCAGAAATGGAAAAAGAAGTGGTATATTCTATGTTTCAGCATATACAAAGTGTGCAGCAGAGCAACTCATTCTAAAGAGTTAAAAAAAGGCAGAGATCAGTTTGTTATTAAATGATCAGAGAATCTCAACAATGCTTTGTAAATAAGAACAAGTTGTCCAAATTAAATGATAGTGGTTTTGAAGGGGAAAGATTAAGACATTTTGAGATTTTAAACAAAATTGCATAAGGAAGAACCTACACAGCCCTCACTGATACCTAATGCACTTCAATTTCATAGACTGAATAATGCTGTAAGGCAAAAAAAAATGCATATTTTAAATTATGCATTGATAATATTTATATACAAGGGTGTTGAATTAATGTCTTACAGACCTCTGAGTACTCTTTAGTGTAAGTTGTAAATATTTTCAAAAGCTCTCCCTTTCCTTAGCTATGCACTCAGTGAAATTGCTTCTAGTCTGCAGGGTGTTGTCAGCTAGAAGGATCAATATTTTGCATGAGTATGTATTGATAGAGGATTTCAAAGGAATGGCTCTTCTAAAACTGCAGAATCAGGGAAATTATATTATTGTGAAAAGCTGAATTATTCTCAGCTGTAATAGTAATATATAGTGGTTTTTCTGTCAATGTCTCATTTGAAAACAATTATTTGAAAATTACATTCATCCTTCTAATTTACTTAGTTATACTATGCATTCTAGTTTTAGTCTATAGACTGACAGCAAATTGTTCAGTACTGTTTCAAGTCCTGAGTATTCTGAATTCATGTAAAGCCTCATTGGTCCTGATTCTTACATTCAGTGATATGAGACATTCATTTGAAAGAAAGCAGAAATTTGCTTTATGTGGACTCAGCAGTTCTATAGAAGTCAAAAGATTATTCATTTTTCTGACTTTACAAAACTCTCAGTTTTGGTTTTCATCTACAGACAGTTGGTTTTTTTTGTCCAGTGACTGACATGAGTCCTTCCTACAACATAAAACTTAATTGAAAACACTGAATTTATCCTTGAACCGGACTTTTCAGAACTCATGTGTGATGTAATTCTGTTGGAATATGAAGAGAGGGAGATAGGATAAAAAATCCTGTGTATTATGTCATACTCTATCCCATAGTTCTACACCAATCAGGCTTCTGTAAAAATCTCAATTCCTTATCAAATAGCCAGCTTTGACTCACTTGATGAAAAAGACTGTTCAGACACTATAGGACAAAGTAGTTCAGTTTCTATTGTGCATATCAGCCAGCCAAGAACTGTCAGGGATGCCAGCCTGGACACTATATTTTGATATACACTCATGTAAAAACAATGTTGATCACTCCTGAAAACAAACAAAAAATGATCAACTGTCCTTACATGTCTTCAAGCACCATTATTTTTAGTTTGGTATACATAACACAAATATCTTTTTTTACACTCAGCTACTTACTTTTTTGCTTTAGAATATCAACTACAAATATATACAGGAGCATGGGGAAAAAAACCGTCTTGCATCTCTGAGTCTATTGTTATGCAGAAAAGGCAAGAAAAATGTAAATAAGTGACTCCCCACTTTATAAAATGATTACCCAGTGAAGGATTATAGGAGATTTAAAGTCCTTTGATTTATGTAGATTTTATGAAATAGTGAAAAGACCGCTTAAAACTGCAAATCATAAGTCACTAACAATCTATCCTTGTTTTCAAAATTCATTCTGATTCCACGTGTCCCACAACTATCTCTTTCTTTGAAAAGTTATCAGGGAATTCAGTAGGCACAAGAAAGCCCTATGCTTTCTTGTACATTCTGAAGTACATTTCTGTAATTTCTGTAAATACTGAAGTACATTTTTTAACAGCTAGTGTTCAGTAAAGGCAATGAGTCAACTGATGGACAGTTTTCCCCTGAGCAGGGGGTAAAATCAAATGAGTTTTTGCTCTGCAGATGTTCTTCTAATATTCAAAGTACAAGATGAAGCCTTGTGATATTATCTTTTTAATCAGCAAATATGAAAAGAAAGATTAGAGAATTTGAGTGCTTTACGCTCATTACCACTTAGCATTTCAACAGTTTTATTTCAATTAACAAATTGTGTTTTCTCATATTTGTTTTGATATCTTTTTATTGTAAATACTGCATTAAGCAATTTTTTTGTTATCCTTGATTTTTTCACAATGCTTCATTTGTTTTTACGTAAAAGGAAGAAAAAGAAATCTAAATCAAGTTAAAATTTTAAGTTTTTTTTCTAAGGTAAAAAAGTCAAAACTGTAAATAAAGAAACCTCATCTAATAAAAATAATGAAGAATTTGCAGTTCATTAATTTCATTGGTAGTTTGACTAAGCTGAGGAAAAAACCTTCCTACCCACTGTTTTACATTGTAATTTATGTTGAAGTAAGAAAGCTGAAGTTACAAAGGCAGTTCTTGAGTTTAAGAATTACACAGAAAATATACAATGGATAGCTACAATTTTAACTTGGAGGTTTCACTGGAGGGGTTTAAAGCTGAAGAACCCAAGTATTTCTAAGTCAATTCTGTAATGAAAGTAAGAGGAAAATAGAAACCATCCCATAGTGTCCATAGAGAAGAAAACTGGGAAGAAAACAGTCCAGGAAACTATGATCTATTTTTGGTCAGGTCACTAACCAAAACTGTGTCAGGCATCTTTTGGCAGAAGTAGAAGCAACCTGTGAGAATTTAAGGTGTAGACAGGATCACATTTTACTACACCAGTTTAGTGAGATATTAATAGCTATTGTGAAGCTATTAGAGACCTAGCCTTTCAGTTAGTACAGGAAGATATGTTGTCCCACATGATTGAACTTTTCCACATTTTTATTTATAGTCATGTAGGTAATAGTGTAGGTAACAGCTGTAGCACAAAGCCAGAAGTATAACTACACCAGAAACATTTAAAATAATGAAGAGAACATTTTGGTTATGAAAGAGACTTAATAGAATCATATTTCTGTTTCCATAGAGATATTTTGGCAAGTAAAGATGCCTAAATTCATCAAGTCCTATTGATAATCCAGCACTACCAAGTCTACCAGTAAACTGTGTTCCCAAGTGTTACAACTTCTTCAGTGTCTTCTAAATACCTCAAGGGATAGTGACTCCACTACTTCCCTAGGCAGCCTGTTCCAATGCTTGACAACCCTTTCTGTGAAGAAATTTTTTTAATATCCAATCTAAACCTTCCCTGGGAACAAATTGAGGCCATTTGTTCTCATCCTGTTTCTTATTACCTGGCAGAAGAGATTATTGTGTCTCAATAACCTCCTTTCAGGTAGCTGGAGACTATAATAAAATTCCACCCGAGCCTCCTTTTCTTCAGGCTAAACAAGCCCAGTTCCTTCAGCTGCTCCTCTTAACACTTGTGCGCCAGACCCTACCCTGGCTTCATTGCTCTTCTCTGGACTTGCTCCAGGACCTCAATGTCCTTCTTGTTATGAGGGGCCAAAACTGGACACAGCACGCACGCTGTGGCTTCACCAGTGCCAAGTGCAGGGGGCAACCTCTGCCCTAGTCCTGCTGGCCACACTATTGCTGATACAGGCCAGGGTGCCATGGGCCTCTTCAGTTACCTGGGCACACATGGAATCATGTCAAGCTGCTGTCAACCAGCACCCACAGGTCCTACTGGGGAGCTTTCCAACCACTCTTCCCAAGTCTGTAGCACTGCATGGATTTTTGGGAACCAAGTGCAGGACTCAACATTTTGCTCTCTCAAATTCCATATCATAATGATAATAAAAAAAATAATATTTCATATTATTCAGTTTCTGATTTTTTTTGTTTGAAATAAAAATGTCTATGCAAATTTATTATGGAAAAATTTGATCTTAATGAGATAAATGCCTGCCTTTTTTTTATATTCTCTGATACTTAAATAGATTGTAAGTAGCATAGTGAGAAACATTATGGAGACTGAAAAACATCTGAATCATCTGGCTTTGTCTCCCAGATTGTATATACCTCTTAGATTGCATCATAAACCTGTGCCACTTCATTACCATCTTGCCCTTTCCAATGACAGAGAGGTCTCTGAAAATTTTCCACTGGAGTCTACATAAATACTTTAACTTTGTGCAGGACATGTTCTTAAAGAACATGAGAGAAATATCCAAAGACATATCTTTTCATTGACTTTATATGAAAAGTGGGTAGTCTGAGAAAACTGTCTCTTGTAGAAATTTTAGATTTATCCATGTTGGCAGCTTGTCACTAGATATGCAATCCAAATTAAGAGATGATACAGAAGCAGAATTGTTTTAGGAAGAACTGTGGGAAGAAATATTTAAAGATATAATATTCCTGATTCATTTCTTGCCTTTATTTACAAGTTGGACTATGTAATATTATAGACTTGCAGTAATATTACAAGGCATGGGTATTCTAAAGTGAAAAGAAGTTGAAGGAAAATATATGAAAATTTTAAAAAATGTCATCAGTCAATGCAGGGGCTTTCAATGCCTCAGTCTTAATTATGATTGCAAAATAATAATATCTGTTTTGGCATTTTATGAATAATCTTAGTAAAGTAAGATACATTAATAAACCCAGTTATTACATATGTCTATCTTGTCAAAAAGTAAAAACTTATTTACTGTAAAACCTTCCATGTAGAAGCTCCAGATAAAAGAGGAACTAAGTAAGTAAACATTAAATAAAGGATTATCCTTGATTCTAAGGAGTCTGTTCTAGTAGGAGTTATAAACAAGGACCTTGACATTAAAGTGACAGGGTAGATTCCTAGGAAGTTAAAAGCAAATCATCTGGTGCTAATACCTAGCACAGATATAATGGGCTATTATATAAGATTAACCATAAACAGGAACAAGTCACAATATTTTGAGCTTGCCAAACTTAACCAGTAATCATGCTTAAAACCTTTGCATTAATAACATATGTGGGAAGTCACATTCAACTTATATTCTACTAATCTACTCTGAAATAGGGCAGTTTTGCAAAACATGACCACTTCCACCTGAATTCTTAAATTTAACAAAAATCCCTTGCTGCACACTTACAGTCATTCATATGCACAAGACTGATGCTGTATCTTTTTTTTCCTCTCCATTACTGGAAAAATATGGAGCATTTGTCTCAATTCCTTGATGATCAAAAGGAAAGTTATTCATCTTTTTGGAAACCAGAGATGACATATAATTTTATAAAATGTTTATTTATTTTTTCTAAATGAGATTAAACTCATAAAGAAACTGGGCAGAGGAAATTACTCTCTTACTGTTTGCATTGAAAAGCCATAGACAGATTTTTTGTTGAATTGATGCATGCTTTTCTTGAAAACAGCCCCTTAAAGATTATATGCCCAAACACCCCTGACATACAATCCTTTACAATATTTTATAAAGCTTTCTTCAGTATCATCAGCAATTAATTTATTTAGGCAAAAAAACAGTGCTTTTCTCTTATTTATAAAAGCAAAAAAAAGTATTTTATTCTACGAATGCACCATGTATAATTAGACTTAAATGAAATACCTTAAAAAAATTACAGTGTCCCTACAGCTTTCCTCTTTTTCTTCCCCTGACCTTGTGGGTTACTCACTATTGTAATTTATAAGTCACTTTTACTTACTTTTGGTTGTTCCTTGTTTTAAATTCCACATATAACTTGATCTGGCTTTAATACCTTATTTCTTACACTTCGGTATTTAACTTTATAAAGCTACAGAGATTTCTTTGCTACTCTGCCCTACATATGATTTCAAGCCTAATTTCTAGTCAAAATGAGTTGTTTTAATATAATGTATGACAATATATAGAAATTTTTATCTCTATGGCTAGAATAGTGCTTATATATGAGTATTTCTGAGATCCAGTCAAAGTACCATTTTGCTGTAGGTTATGCTCCATGTAGAAAATGGATCCAGCCGTGATACCTCTAAGGCCTGGGGATCATGCATAATCTTAAATAGCCTGAAAATTAAACACATCAGAATAATACTATGAAACTCATACTTGTGGCTGGATCAATTTATTTGAAAATGTCTTTGCTTAGAAAGCAAAGGAGTTGAGAAGTACGTGAAGGAGTATGAGAGTATGAGAATTTTTTTGCAGTAATTTTTCCACAGGTCAAGACATATGAGTTGAGTAGATTTTAGTTTCAGGCAAGTTTCAGCTGATTTTCAAGTTACTCTCCTCATCTTGGCTTTATGCTGTTTGGAACAAGTAACTGAAAAGTTGCTAGGTAACTATTTTAAGTGGCAATATTGTACTGGGATGACTACTGGCCTTAACTGTTTGTGTTTCATGCCTCTGATGCTTCATCCCACAAACTCAATATGGAAGTAATTGAAACTGTATTATTTTTAATTATGTGCAGAAGAAATTCATGTGCACCTGAAAAATTTTGCTATTGTTGCCAATTATCAATTTGGAGTAAAAGAATTCTATAAAATTGGCCCGTTGTTCCTAAGAGATATGCATGTGGAATCTTCCTTTTTTCCTCTTTTTGTCCTTTATTCTCACTTCCTTGTGAATAATTCTCTCCCTGTGTTTTCTGCTCCATCCTGCAATATTGACTCATGGCACCCTATGAAAATTGATACAACTCAGAAAATGCAGTCCTTATATTTTGCCAGGTGATTAAAAATAGTCCCTAACAACACAAGCTAATTATTGACAGACACATGTTGCTATCCTTGCTCCATAAAGAATTCCTTTGAAAGAGAAGACTCTAACATATCTCCCTGAAAATCCTACAAAATCATTTCTATAATATATGTGCATATGTAAATCTTCTGACTATAAAATTAATTGGAGATAGGAAAGATTTAGTGTCTGTAGGTTGCAGACATTGTTTTCATAGTATAAACCTAACCTCACACAGGGATTTACTAAACAGAGCAGCATTGATTGAATCAGATGATCACACAGCTCCCCACTTATTGCCCTGCCTTTGCCTAGATAGTACTTCTTACCCTCCAAATGCTTTGAATCAAAGCCAGCCTTTTGATTTTTTTTTTTAATTTTACAACATATGAAAAAATGATCTGGGTGTTTTTGTTGTTGGTGGTGGCTTTTTTTGGGTTTTTTGGGGTTTTTTTGGTTGTTTATTTTTTATATTTTTTTTGTTTGGTTTGTTTTGATTTTTTTTTCATGAGTTAGATTTAAGTTGTATGAATTAAAGAATTAATATCATTACTGACATTATGTCTGGGGCTGGGTTTGCGTCTGTGAGTTTTGAGGCATTAAATCCTTGTTGGCATCTTAAAGTTTTCTAATTATGTGTTTTTACAGACTAACCTTCAAATAAAGGAATATGACCAGACCTTATGTAAGATAATAAAGCAATCTTGTGTATGTATTCAGCATTTCTTAACAAAATGTTTAAATGTCTTTAAAAGTTTGTTTGTTTGATTGATTGTTTTTTTTTAAATTAAAGGACATAGTTGCACTACTAACTTTTTTTGATGTATCCTCAAAACATTTCAAAAATGTTCATTGTCATCATATCCTGAATTTTTATGTTACGCAATCCCACTTCCATATCATAAAAAGAGTTCCTGGTAAATCATCCAAAACAGATATTAGCACAGAGTGTTTTGTGAACAAAATTCTCTAAGCATTAAAAGATCTCAAATCCATGACGATCAACTAAGACAGGGAAAATATTTTCAAATATCAAGATTCATATAAATTAAAAATCTATATTAACTCAACTTTCTCAGCCTATGCATTATTTGTTTGTTATAGGACTAATATTAGAGGTAGATTAAAAACATTACCTTGAACATTTTATGCAATTCCAAAATTTAGATGAGGTGGTTTCATGCTTTATTCAAAAACATTTCCCCTTTATTTTAGATATATGCATATTCTAAACATGTAAACATTCCCATATTTTAACATTTATATTAAAATTTGTCATTGTAAACTCTTATTTCTGTCCCAAGTTTAAAATCTTGGCACACTTCACAGAGAAAATTTTTGTTTAAGTGAATCACTCTAAATATATTTAAGAAGAAAAAGAATATTAGAGGAAGCACTACTACTGTAATGTATATTATACTCACAAAACATGCCTACAATATACTTCATTTTAGACTTGAGTATTTGTTCCTATTAATTCATCTGACTTTATGGAAGGCTGATCTTTATTACTGTGTTACGTATTATTTATGTTATTATTTCTATGGTTATATATAATTAATTTAAATCTAATAATAGAAAATAATTATATAATAGAAGTATATATTAGTAATATAATTAAAAATAAATAACTGGATAAAATAATAGAACTATTTATTATTATATATAGCTATGATGTTATACATCATATAGTGTATTTCTATTATATACAAATATTAGTTTATTATGTTATCAATGTTAATAAAAAAATTAAGGTATAATAATTATATAAGTAATATTATTATATTACTAGAATTATAGAAAACTATTTCCATTAATTAGAAAAATAATAGATAAATAGAAATATCTAAGTAATAGAAATATCTGAAATCATGGTTCTAGGCTGTTCTTTAAAAAAGTGGAACGGTTTGTCTGTTACTATAGTGACCAAATATAACAAACCTCGTTTCTACTAAAATTTCGAAATAGTACTATAAAGTATAATGAAGTACCCAAAATGAAAACATGGTCTAATACTTGTTGTAAAATAATTCTTCACTACTTTCAAAATATACAATGTGCCTTTTCCAATATCTTCTAATTTGGAAATTGTTACAATTCTATGAACTGTTTGGAAAGCCAAATTAATCTTCTTTTTTTATTATAATTTATATTTTTGTTTCCTTAATGGAGAAATTTTCAAAATATTTTGTTTTCTACAACAAATCAGATAAATTACTTCTGTAATGCTTTTGCTCCTGCGGTTGTGTGTTCAGCAAATTAGCTTAATTTTAAATTATTTTGTTGCATCTCACAACCTAGTCCCACTTTTTTTTTAACCAATTAACTAAACCTATCAAGATTAATCCTGTTGTTATTCTTATTTTTTTCTATGGAAAACTAAATTATGTATTTGATTTAAAAAGGTAACCACAAAAAGTCAAACTACTATCAACAAAGAATTGCTATATCTGAGAGTCCAAGTTCTTTAATTGTAAAGACTGGCAAAATCTCAGCAGTTTATTTGGGCTTTTAATATTCCTAAAAGACTCCATTTACTACTTTTTGTATAAAATTCACATTGCAGGTACCATTTTTTCCCCCTATTTTTTTCAATTTTGTTACTTAGGAACTATTATGATTCTTTATCTCCTACTTTATATGCTGCTGTTTTACAACTGATGTGACTGGTAGTAGACATCTGTTCTAGATCAGTCTAGAAGACATGCTAACTTAAATGTTGTGTGTGGGTATCTGTATGCTCCTGTGCAGATACTCAGCTCAATTCAGCTATCTACAACCCACTTGCTACACTGGACTCAAATGATCACTGTCATATGAGATCTTCCAATATCCTCTGCCATATCTGCCACTCCTGTGTGTATGCATACAAGCAAATCAAGGTATTTCAGTTGGGATTGGGCACCTGTGATTATGGAACTGAATCCTTTCTATCTGCTTAATGATGCTCCAAATTTCACTTAGTCTCTACTGACTTCTTTGACTGCCACAGATTGTAAACCGAGTTCTGTCCCCACAAACATGGAAATGGTGGTTCAAAACATTGATTGAATCTTAATTTTTCCTACCAGTAGGGTAAAAATGCTGTGTTCATCTGCTTCACTGGCCTCCATAGCTTTTCAAGACAGTATTTTATTTAATCTTTTGGTTGAAGTTGTTTCTTTGGAACTCAAGGTCATACACCTGTTACAAATGTAATTAATCAATTTCTTTATTTTTGTACTTAGATCAATATAGAAGAGACTCTGTGCTTGTGAGACTGACTATACTAGGATTGCTTTGATCTGCCCAATATGTAGAAAGTAGATCTCATATACTGGAAGTTGACTGTCAAATCACTTTACCTACTTTTCCTAAAAACAGAACATTGCCTGCTTAATTGCCCTAGAGCTCAGCATGAAAATAATAATAAAATTTCCCCCTAAAACAATAACAGTAGTGATAACAATAGTGATATTTATTGCCAAAAAAACTCAAAGTAATTTTTTCCAATCTTCCACAATGAAATTTTCTCATCAATTGTTGAGACAGGGACATCTTTGTAGAATATAACCTGACACCAACTGAAATAACAACGTAATTTTCTGTGAGCATGTGAAATACATTGCAAATCTGTTTGGAAATCAATGGTTTGTGAGGAATACCTGTACATTATTAGAGAAAAGGATGCAGTAAAAACCAGAATATAAAAATGAATCTGATCCATTTCACCTGACTTGTATATCTGTCTGATTGTACATTTCAACAATGCATTGCTTTTTTTCTATTCCCATTTAGGATTTCTTCTAGTAGAGCTGAATTCTAATTATTAAGGATAAGGACCCTCAGGACGTTAGTGAATTGGACCCTGTGTATCTGTGTAAGAAAATTAAAATGAATGGCTACACAGGAAATTTCTTCATCTGTACATTAAAAGAAAAATAGAGGACAGCACAGTGGTAGCCTTTAGCAGAGATAAGTGATTTCTTAAGAATGAAGTTTACTGCATATACAAAATTTTACCTTGTCTGCTTGTGCTCTCAACCAGAGTGGATCATAATTGTTTTCTATCCAGAGGGAGAATGAAACCTGAATTGAGAATGCTGTGGAGATATAACATCTATCAATGGATTGGTGTTTTACAAGCAAAACAGAATATTATTCTGCAGTTAATCTCTCTTGGCAGTACTTTTAACACACCCACACCCACCCCATAACAAAAAACCGCATCCAACCAAACAAGACAACCAAAAATGCCATCTCCTGTGGACTCATGAATAAAAAGAACCATTGATATGTTGTAAATACCAGTTGATAATTAGATTCAAATACCATCAATAATACAAGATCAGATGGCTGCCACCTCCCAGTAATATTGCAAACAGATCCATGAAAGATTGATTTGAGTTTCATCCTCAGAAGTTCCTCTACAAGTTTTAATGAATGGTAGAAGCACTGAATAGATTTTCATGATTGTTTACTTATGAAAAAGTAAACAATCATCTGTGCTTGGCATATTTCTGTTCTGAAGGACTATTTTGCCCATCTCAGTCCTTATCAATCAAAGTTGTCCACTGAGGAAAATGTAGCTCTGGAAGAGGATTTTAGGATGTTGCTCCTAAACACAACCTCAAAATATCCTAGCTTTATTTATTTAATTTTTTAATTCATTAGAGACAGGAAAATTCTATTAGGTTGCAAAAATTATTCCAATAATCAGTTACCATATTAAATTAAATTATATTAGAATTAATTTTCAGGTGTCAAGCTCCAAACTTACCTAATGAAATGTTATAAATTATACATGTACTGCAGTGTCAAAGTATACGTATATCCGTTACACATGGAATACTTAGTATGTTTTTGTGCTGGTTTTGGATTAATTGATATTTAGTAAGGAAGAAAGAAACCACCCATGGAAATTATTTGCCTGAGAGAAGCTGCTAAGAGCTTCCTCTGTGTCTGGAAAAATCCATTTGCTGGCTAGCTGAGAATTGACGACTTATTAAACCATTTGAAAGGTGGGGCCACCTCTGTGAAATCCACATTTTAAATATGAGCAAGCCTGGGAGATCTCTCTCTTGCTTCTGGCCTTGAAAGGTAACTGAGCTTTGTTAGGGCAGGCCCCACTGTGCCACAGCCTGCATGGCCTGGCAGGGCCGAGCTGGACCCCAATGGTGGCCAGGCGGAGAACGGGAGGCCACGGGGCCCTGGATGAAGCTGAGCTGGGCCATGGCTGCGAACGTCTTGCTAACACCAAGCCCTGCCCCTGCCAGCCTACGCTGAGCTGGGATCCACCGGGCCCTGGGAGCGGCTCCAGGCCGGGCCTGGACCCCACCACGGTGCCCCCCCTCCCTCCCAGCAGCTGCCAGGAGAGGGAGGGGCCCAGCATGGCCTGAAATCCATCACTGTGACTGCTTTGGCCACTGCCCATGGCCATCTGCAGGCCTGGGAGATATTAACTCTTTCACTGAACAGATGAGACCTGCAGACCTGGATCCTCTCTCAAGGGAGAGAAAAGGACAGAGTGATGACACATAGAAGAACAACATAAAAACACCAAGGTCAGTAAAGAAGGAGTCAAGGCTCAGATGGAAGGAGAATGAGAAGATGCCTTATTATCAAGGCTGAAAGTTCTTTTGGTAAGGCCATGGAGACGGACTATTATATACTGAAATATTCCCTTTAATTCATGAGGAAGAATGGGGGGATATAGTGTTCAAACTGTAGATGTGAGCAGAGGCACCATGATGAAGCAAAGTAGATGCTGAAGGAGCTGTGATCCCATGAGAAGCTTCAACAGAGAGAGAGAGACAGACAAGAGTGATGGGCACCCTTTGCCTCCAGGGAGAGAAGAAGAAGACCTCTGTTCCCAGAGATAAAGATTATCACAGAGATAGTTGAAGAGAAACTTTGCTTTTGAACAGCCCATCCTTAAAAAAATACCCCATAAGCTGACATGACCCATGGACACACCTCTAGGAGGGCTGTGAGAATGAGAAGAATTTCACGATGCAGAACTTTTTCCCGCGCAGTTGCTATTCGTGGAAATGAAAGGCCATGAGAGAACTGTTTCTTGTGGAGAAGTCTCCATGGCATGACAAGAGAAAACTCCTCCCACTACAACAACTCATGAATGACTATTGTGGAGTTGGTAACTGATTTAAAATCCCAGGTTTTATCTCTGTGTTGTCAGCTGTGGAAGAAAAGAAGTCAGGTAGGGTGAGGAAAGGTGTTCTGAAGGTTTTATTTTAATTATTTTTATTGTTTTAGCTCTGTTAATAAAGTTTTGTTCAACCTTTTAAGTTTTGAGCCTGTTTTGCCCTCCTCTTAATCCATAACTCACAGCAAGAAATGAGTAAGTGCAATTTTAGCCTGCACTAAGCCCACCACCATTATTTGGTGCATTGGTCGGGAAACTCAAATAAGCAAACATAAACCACTAATGTTTTATAACTACAGCCTACATTATCTATCTTGTATTTATAAACATTTTCATTGCCACCTGAAAATCTAACAATTCTACTCATTACATAAAAATTTTATATAGCTTTGAAATAGTTTCCTAATCTTATCTTGACCAATTAAATGGATTGATTGTTCTTCACAAAATTCTTTGTGATTCTGTGTTGAACCCCTTCTAATACTTTAGGTGTTCCAGCAGTTCTTTTTCTTTCAGTGAACACTGAAAATGGATACTGTGTTACAGTAATATGAAAAGTAGAATGCAACTAAAGGTCAATTGATGGAAATTAAGCAGCGTTACCAACATCATCTACAGAGTTAATTCAAAGTCCATATTTCTGTCAGGTTGTGGTTTATTTTTTTGTCATTTAAGCTTTGTTTAGCCTTTTTGACCACAACACTAAAGCAGGGTCTTATCCCTAGTAAATTATTCATCATGATCAACAAGTTTTTCAGGGCAAAGTAGTAAGTAAGGAATGAAGGCCTCGTATTTAAAATATGCCTTTCTTTTTATGATGTATTTGAATTTTCAAAAAGACAGGCTCCTTGGTATAATTCAGTTGGTGAAGAATTCCAGTAATTCAGGTAAAAATATTCTTCCCCCAGATCATCGTTAACATGCTTTAGTATTAAAAAATGCATTTGTTCAGTGGAAGTTTCTGAAAACAGAACTGTCTGAAGATAATTCCTCATTAAGAGTACAGTATGGATTTTGATTTTCTATTAATTTATTTAGCAAAGAAATTGATTTGAAAATAGAAATCAGTAATAATGACAACATAACTGATAAGTATATTATGAGAATACATGTACATACTGATGAGTATGTAAAGAGAAAGTAACTCTTTCTTTACAATTAATTGACATATCACATTTCATGTCATGAAATTTCTTAGTGTTATATGAAGCACAGGCTCTGTGGAGTTTTCTGAAAACTTATAAGTAGTTACAGAGATAATACTTCTGTAAGTAATGTCGTTATGGGAACTTTACCATACCTTTATGTTTCAGAAAGCCCTGATCCATCTAACTTTCCTTTCTGGAAAGTTAAATTAAAAACAAAATAATATTTATTGTTTGTTGCTTCTCTCAAAGAGGGATACTCTGAAAAGCTAACAAAACCATTTACTGAAGCAATTTATTCATAACTTGAAAGCATAGCAGGTTTAAAATTTATATCACTCTCAGAAGTCAAAATTTTCATGTTGTTTCCTAATAGAGCATATAAGTACTTGTACTGAAGTAGCTTCTAGAAAAGGTCTGTAAATCTCACAGTACAAAATAACAGTAAGTTGAGAGTAGTGAGAAATTCCACAAACAGTGGAAAAATTGCTTATAGTCAAAGAAACTTGTCTTAGTGATTATCAGAAAACATAGGTTATATTTCACAAAGCAAAAATATAAACAAAGTATCAAAAGTTCTTAAGCAAAAAACTCTAAAATAAAACCAAAAAACTTCCTCCAAACAACAGCAACACAAAAACCAAGCTGTACAAACAAATAACCAAAATCAAAGGCAGACCTATGGATACACATATTAGCTAGGATATGACCCAGAATGAAGTTATAATTTTTCTGCAGTAAAAATGGAGGACAAGTAAAGCAGGTAATGAGAAGAAATTTGTACCAAACAAAGTAAAAACATCAGCCCACACACAACGTTCAAGAAACCTCTTAGTGGAATCAGAACTGAAACCTATCGGTTTAATGAACCACATTTCTTTCTTAGAATATCAAATGAACTTTTGCTTGATGACATCAAGTGAGTGACAAAGCTTTTTAATTAAAAATATCAGTTCACAGAATATTAGCATATATTGTACTTATGAGAAGAGTAAGAATTCTTTACTAGACTTATCCAATAGATAGATATCATTCAATGTCAATTTTAAAGAAAACAGCAATTAAAGACATATGAACATTAGTAATAAATTTAAACAGTTTTTCAATGATTGTTTCTGCTAGGATAATCAGATCGTTTTCTATAGTCAAGACAATATGTGATATATGTAATCTACCCAGATTTTAGTAAAACATTTAGTTTAACACCACATGGGAAATTATTAATGACAATAAAGAAGATGGGCCAAAGAACTGTAAATCATGTAAATGAGAGACAAACAAATTCTTTTAAAAGAGGACTGCAAGACTTGACAGAATTTTTTTATGGAGTTCTTTAAGAATTTGTCTTTGATCATTTTAAGGTGACTGATATTAGCAACTAGCTCAAAGATATATTCTAATTATATGGTGATGATAGATGCTATTAATGCTGAAGATTAAAATAGCAAATGGAAAGATTTGGATGACCTTGAAAGGTTGAGCAATAATTTGACATTAAAAACTTTCTGTGTGAGTTAAAATAAAGGGTTATTTTCTAGCTTTTCTATGCCTACTGTACCTATTATTCATCCCACCATCTTTAGTTGATCTAGTCCCCCAAGTATAGTATGAATTATAAATGAAAAGTGTTTATAAAGATGTCATTTAAATCTGTTTGTGAAAATGGAAGCCCACTGCAGGAAAAGTGACTGAAGAACTTGTTAAATGAGGTACACCTTTGGAAAAATAAAGGTTTTTGTACGCCCTATCAAAAACTAATTCAAAATAAAATAAAAAATCCCAAGTCAAAACCTTTTTAAATACACAGGACAACACTTACATGAATTTTTTGTAAAGCTACATATAATCATAAAACCAGGTCTTTTTGTGAAGAAATTAAATAGTTTAGTGCTATTGTAGGATGACTTCTAGGAAAAAGGGGCAAAAATGTTAGGTACTTCTGAGAGAGTACTTTCTTTCTGGAGATCATACATAAAGGAATGTGTTGATGAATAATTTCAGGAATACAGGAAATTCCTTTCCAGTATTTTGTTTCTAAAATGTCTTTTTTATATGAAATAGAATATTTACATACGGCTGAGAATTGACTGATATCTGTGACATATCAGTCATGTAATCTGATAAAAAGTGTAGAAATTTGGAAACATCTGTTTTCAATGAATCAGTATTGATTTACATTTTCTGTGTTACCTTTTTTTTGAATCCTTTATTCTTGGATTCCTCATGAAATGTTCCAGGGTATTCCTGGGATCAAAGCTAGTTTATGGACAATTAATTATGTAGCTCGTCCTGCTTGTCTTTTTGAAGTATTGACCCATTAGATTTCTTCCAGTCCTCTGGAGCTTCTCTAGTTTTCCAGGACTTATTGAAAAATCAATGTCAATTGTCTAGGGAGCTCTTCAGCCAGCTCTTTTAAAATTATTGAATGCCAGACAAATTTTAAACTACCTAGTTTTAGTAGTTGCTGCTTAACAACCTCCAGAGTTATTGTGGGAGTGGGAGATATTTCATCATCATCAACTAATAAGAACCTACCACTGACTTTTTCTAACTGCAAGGAGAGTCATGAGTACATTTCTACTTCTTATGCATTATTAATGTCATGTTTCTATGGTTTTCTTTAATGAATAGATAAATATAAGCACTAGGATTGCTTTACCACTTGCTATTTTATTGTGGAGAATTCTCAGTTTTTGATTTATATTTGTTATCAAATTCAATTTTATCTGAACTTTAGTAATTAAAGTAGTTATTTGTGCATATTTTTTTATGAAATTACTGATTTCTTTAAAGGTAGACTGTTAAGCAAAAAATACTGAACCACAGGAACCCATAGAGCAACTTGTCTCAACAGCAGAGCTGTCTTGCCTTAGAATATTGTGGAAAAAGCATTATTTTGCATTTGGTTTTGTTATGTGTTCAGGGCATAATACTTTCACCACCTCAATCTGATGAAAATATCCCTTGTGTTTCCCTGAAATATTTCTTTAGATACAACATTTCTCAGTTCTGTTTCTTATACTTTAGGGAAGTTTCCTTTTCTTTCTTGCCAACAAATGCCGCATATTGGGAAAGTTGTCCCTTTTCAGGAGCTCATGTAGGCCTTTTCATTCTTTAGGACAATTATAGTTATGCCAGCTGATTTCTTGAGACACGTGCTACACTGGAATTATTATTAATATTTAGAAGTATCTTACTCAGGGACTCTTAAGGGATTGTCCCTGTAGTCTTCTTTTCAAAGACACTGTATGAAAGATTAATCTGTACAAGTATTAATTATTAATGTGCATTTAGAAGCTGATTCATCGCATCCTAAAACAAACATTTAAAATAGGTCAGATGACTCATGCTTGGAGAATGTCCATTTCTTTTTACTGCCTCTGAGTGTAAGTTCAAATGGACACATACGTATCCAAAATGGGTGAAACTTACCCTATTTTCTGACTGCTTTCCACACTGACAGTGCTGCCACTGTATATCTTTTTAAGAACGATTTTAAGTTCTGTGATAACATAGCCATATTCAAGTCAAAATTCTCTCATCATAATTTATTTTTCTTTGTCAGTATATCTTGTACCTTGTAAATAGTTTAGGTCTTGGCTATCCCAAATGCCTAATCCAAAATTCTGCCAATACTATGTCTGAAACAGCTTGCACTAGCCACATACTCCTCCTGGTTTGTTGGCATATCAAAAAACTAACATGTTTCAACACTTGAAACATTTTGGGTTTAGCTTTCCTTGTACTTACTGAGATGAGGCTGTAATTTTTGTTAAGCAAATCATTCCAGAGAAGTACTTCAGAGAAAATTCATTAAGTTGTCTCTGCTGACATGTGCAATGATATTCAGATTAATTTCTGAATTTCCATTGACCAATACCTTGGAAAACTGTAGCTAATATTTTATGATCATGAAACAAAGTACTCTTTAGATATACTTGTATCTCCAGATTCTTGTGAATGAATTTTTCAAATAATCTCCTTCCACAAACACTTTCTACTCCTTAGAGATGTCATCTTTCAGTTTTAGATCACTGTAATTCTGATTGGTCAATAGATAGGTAAAGCATTCTCACTTTTTCCTTCTTGAATTATTCAAAGATTTACTTTTTCTTTCTTTCCCTTAATCTTCTTACTATTTAGACTTACTTTCAGACTATCTCCCTTTGTGATGGTTTTTAAGTACTGTGAAGCTGTGGCAATAGCCTCATGTGCAGCCACAAGGTGAACATATCAAACTGTGCAATTTTGCAGACATTGACACTCAATGAATAGAAGCCATCTCTCAAAATAAATATATTATATGTCACCTCATTACCTTATTCCAAGGACCTGGAGAGAAAGGGCTATCTTCAGGGAGTCATTTCACCTTTCCCAGCAACTATTTTGAAAGAGATGAAGTACTGCCCTGGAGAGTATAATTCATTCTGCTTAACTTTAGGAATGTCAGACAAAACTATCTAGACGTAAATTAATTGCCTGCAACTACTTTCACAGTCAGAGGAGAAATAACTATTGCATGTTTCTGTTGACTATTTCAGATCATGGAGTCATAAAATCATTTAGGTTGGAAAAGGCTTTTAAAATCATTACATTCAAATCTAATGCTATGAAGTCCACTTCTAAATGAATGTCCCTAGTGCATCCTAACATCCTCTTGACTTTTAATACCTCCAGAGATAGTGACTTGACCACATCCCTGGACAGTCTGTTCCAATGCTTGACAATCATCTGCGAAGAATTTTTTCCTGATGTGCAATCTGAACCTCCCCTGGTACAAACTGAGTCAATTTCCCCTCATCTTATAACTTGGGAGAACTACCTGAGAGAAGAGATTGACACCCACCTCCAACCTCCTTTCAGGTGGTTGTAGAGAGCCATAAGGTCTCCCCTGAGACTTGTGCTCTCCAGAATAAACAACCCAAGTTCACTCAACTGCTCCTTGTAAGACTTGTTCTCTAGACCCTTCTCCAGCTGACATGTATTTTAAGATGAAAAGAAAGACATTGTAAAGAGACATTAAATAAAGAGATTAGGAGACTATTGTTATAAACTACACTGAGCAGCAATTTGAACCATGATGCTGATGACTGTGTTGCAGATGTTGGTCAAAGAAATCCTATCCAAGGAGATTCTTTTTGTCTTGAATAACCAGGTGGTTAGTTTGAAAATACTTAAGATATTTCATATTCCATTAAATTGAGATGAAGTTCACTGAGTGCTTTTTGTACTGCTACTAATGAGGAAGATACAGATCCTACATTCTCCTGGTTGTGTAAACACTACAGTAGAAATGTACTTTAATTAATACCTGTCTAGCATAGACATTCTGTTTACATTTTATCTCTGATCCTATTTACCTTCACTTCTATAAAGCTGTTCCTTTTGGAATACCAGCACAGTATGTTGTCATTTTGTTTGTATATAAAAATGCAGTCCAGTTGTATTCACTCACACATAGCTTCTTATAGAGAAGTCAGCCCTTACTCATTTCCAGGGTTATGACCTATAAGAAATTTTTTTCAAGTTGAATATGAGAATCTGAGTCAGGAGATCTTATCATACTTTATTCCAAACATATTCGAGCACTGAGAGCTCCAAATTGGCACATATGCAACACAGCAACCATGATAATGGAATTCCCTGAGGGTATTCTTTCAACTTGATTGTTTGTGGGGATTTTTTTGTTTGTTTGTTTTTCTGGGGTTTTAATTTGGTTAGTTGTCTTTTGGGGAGTGAGGGTGGGATGGTGTATCTTCCGTTTCAAACTAATTAAGAAAATTGAACAATATTTTAACTTCCCAAAATCCTGAGGACCTGCAAATTTTATGAAGTTGTTTAAAACTTATATTTACAAATCAAAATAACAGTAAAAACTGCTTCTCCTAAATAAATGAGATAAGCCAATGAGTTATTTACCCTTATTCAAATTTACCACAAAATAAACTGCAAAGTTCAGAATATTTCTGAGTTTAGAAATATCAAGACTAAGAAAAGAACTTTGAATTAATTATTAATTTAGTTATAATTTTTTTGTCCAGGAATAGCCCATGTTCTCTTCTTTCATTGTTCATAAATTGCTATTTTATTTTTTTTCCCTACAATATGACAAACTGGTTTCAATAGTAAGATGATATTTGGCCTGGATTCTCCAATTAACTTATAACTATTGCTGTCTGACTTTAAATATTTTGGCCATTTTTAATAAGAAGAGAAATTTAAGTTTCTCCTTACATTTTCAAAAGATTTTAGCAATTATTTTGTACTCTTTGCTCCGTATATTGCAGATGATTAAAATCCAGTTTTTGCCTATTACATACCACTCTATCATCATGTGAGATTTTGTACTTTTCCCAACAGTGTCATAAGGTCTAATGTAAACTTTACAAGTAATACCAGAGTCCAGTAGATATAAAATTTCATTACATTGAACTATTCACTCAGTTATACCATTCATAATTATTTTCAGTGTAAACAGAAGGAAGAGTATTAATTAATATAAATGACATAAGTTATTTAAGGCTACTTTAATTTACTATTGACGTCTTTGAGAAAGTATCTGTATACCATTATATGATTTGTGAAAAAATCAGTAATGTTGATATGCAGATTATAATTACATTAGATTAGTATTTCATAATATTTCAATGTTGTGGTTTTCTTTTTCTTGCTAGGCAATCAAATTATTTAAACTCAATGAGTTGCCAAAGCAAAATCATTAAACAGCACTAACATCTTTTATGACTAGAAAAAAAGGGGATCTTTTGTAGTATTGTTGCTAGCATTATCTCTTAATTATAACCTTAATCTCTGTCCTGGTAAACTAAAAACCAGATGCTATAGAAAAAATTATGTTGGAAAATCTTTTCAATATTATTTGTCAAACATCTAATTTGTTTTCATAAGAATTTTAAAATATCCATCAATGTAACTATCACTCTTTCATTTGAATCAGCAATAAATTTCACCTTCAATAATTTCTGTCTTCATAACATTAAGTCCATTTAAATTAAGTTTTAATTTAAAACCATTATATAAAATTCTTTTATAGCAGAAAAACTTACATTAGTCTCTGCAAACTGTCCTAAACTCATTAACTTAAATATTTCCATCTTAAAAATGATCACAGTTAAAGGCTTCATGTTGCTAATTAGAGAATTAATAGAATAAGAGAATTAATAAAATCAGAAAATGTGTCCAATTTTCAAACTCTAGCTCCATATTTTCTCTGCCAACCAAAAAAATGCATAAACAAGAATGTAAAAGAATATTTCTCATTTGTACCTACAGTATCATACCTTTTGAAAATATTTTGTCAGTAGAAGAATTGTGATTGGACAGGTGTTTATAAGAAAAAAAAAATGAATACTATTAATTTTTACAAGGGCTACTGATTTTTTTCTGATTGAATACTGGCTACTTCCCAGGATGGATCATAAAGAATTATTTTAAAAGGATTTATCTTGCACCTGTCCATCAGGTTCTAACAGTAAACTTTATCATGAATTAGCCTATATGTTCCTTTCTAAAGATGTTGAAATTCTTTTCAGTATATTTGTATACTGAGGAAACAACATGATTCCCATCCACTATGATACCTACCAGATAAGAAAACCCCATAATTTTTAGACAGTATTCTGATTTTCTTCTTGCAGAAAAACTTTCTGTTTTACATTTTTGTACAGAAAAATATTTAATGGATATTTTTCTCTGAATAAACCCAAAATTAAAAATTTACTCCTGGTTTTATTCAAAGAATTGTAGTTAATTTTATTACAACACCATTCTTTAAATCATCTGCACTCTTCATAGTATAGCAAAACCCTTATTGCTATGAGTGTGTTTCATCCTAAGAGAAAACCTTCTCTAAGTGAACACCAACCAATATGAAAGAGCTGGATGTCCAAACACAATAGACACCTAATAATTTTAAGTTTTTGTAACAATTGCCAGTAATGATTATTGTAGGAACAATGCCAGAGCAGCTTCTAAATGAAACATACCTTTTATTAGCAGTAGCCCTTGCCTTGTAGAAAAAAAGGAAACAAATTTATTTTTGTTTCTTCCACTGAAATTTCCTAGAGTTCTTTCGTCTTGAGCTCACATTGATATAGGATTTTACTTTTTCTTATATAATCCTTAAGCATAAAAAGTTGGAAAGGCAAAAGAATGAAACTTAGCAGAGATTTAAGTTTCAGATAAGTTGCTCTGAGGTAAGAAAATTTGAGAAGACTGAAAAAGGAAGCCCCTGCCATTCCTTAAAAGGTAATCTTTATCTGATCTCAGTGCTTAGGATATTGGTGGCCATGCTCACAACAGAAACTTTTATTATGGTCTTAATCTGTTCTTGTTTTTTCTCCTCAGAAAGAAATGACTCCTCTATATTGTTCTGTTGCCTCAAAGGGATTTTGTAAATTTGCCAGATTATGACACTCTATATAAAATCAATTATTCTTATGAAGATGCTCATAGCTGAAATGTATTTGCTATGTCCAAACAGACTGATTATGTTGCTAATTGTAAAGATCACACTGAGTTTTTAATTAAAATGGGACATTCAAAACCTATAATTCTTAATTTGATGTAAACATTATAAGTAGGAGAAAATAATGCTGATTAATTTCAAATCCCTTTTCATGAGCCACATTTATAGAGCTGGTAAATCATCATCAAACATTTAAAATGTCTCCCTGTGTCTCTCATTGCATTCTGTTCTTAATATGGGACTTTTTTATGGCATTTTTGGGGTTTTTATTTTGCTTCTTTTTCTCCTTTGAAAAAGGGGCAGAATTGCTTTGACTCAACTTAGAAGCCTAATGATATTTTGTGATTTTAAGATACTGGTAACATTACTGTATATCATATCATCACCTGTGATATCATTCACTGTGATCACTGTTTCAGTTAAAACATCATGAGTAATTCCATTTTGTAGTCACTACTTACATTCCTTCAACTGTCCTTCATTGAGCATTGTTTAGATTCCTTTTAACACAACTTCACCTAGGATTGTGTTTTGTCTTTCTTAGCTTAGCTTGTGTGTTGCATTTAACCCTAATAATTCTTTATCTTTTATTGCCATTTCTTACTATCACTTGGACTTACTATCACTTGGACTGCTCAGCCTAGAAAAGAAGAGACTGGAGGGAAATTTCATTGTGGTCTTCAACACCATCATGAGGTGAAGTGGAGGAACAAGTACTCACATCTTTGGTCTCTTTTCCTGTGACAGGACTCAAGGAAATGACATGAAGCTGAGTTAGAGGATATGTAAGTTTGATATCAGGAAAAAGCTTTTTCAGCCAGGTGGTGGCTGGGCACTGGCACAGGCTCCCCAGGGAAATAGCCACACCACCAACCTGACAAGAGTTCAAGAAGTGTTTGGACAATGCTCTCACAAGGCACATGGTGTGACTCTTGGGATGTCCTGTTTAGGGCCAGGAATTGTGCATCCATGATCCTGATGGGTCCCGTCCAACTCAGCATGTTCTATGATTCTGTGATCTCAATGCTGATTAGAGATTATATTAGTCTTATACTACACGTTTTCAGTATATCACTTTTTAGATCTCTGTTTTCATTAGGTAGAAAAATTCACGTTTTTTTATTTCATACAACAAATTTTGCTTAATTATACTACTGAAATATTTTTATCGTGTTTGCTTAATATCTCAACTACCATTCCCTTGCTGGTATGGTATATAGAGCTCCATGTGGAGAGAAAGTTTCTCATATTCAATTCAAACCTGTTTTATTTGGCCTTCTGGATCTAAAGCACAGAAGTTGCAGAGTTGTGTACACAACTGATGCATGCATTAAACTCTGAGCAAACAGAATGATATTAACCATTCATTAATGTCAAACAGTAGGGTAGATCATAATCACTGAGTATTCACAAATATCAAAATAAACAGGTCTGGCACCTCTGATCTCGTCAGCTCAGCCAGGTGACCAGCATGAGAAAGAATGATCTGTGACACTCAAGAGGTGAACTGCTTCAGCTATGAGGTTTATTGCAGTTAATTAAAAATCAGTTTTGATGTTTTGTATTGAAAATTATGATGCTTTATTGGCTAAAAAAAAGGAAACATGATTTCAAACTTTTTTTGGGGAGGGAAGGGTGGGGTTCAGTCACAGACGTGGTTTGATTTTGTTGGATTTTTTTCTTTCAAATAATTCAGGAGTATATGCACGTCACTTATGCCCTACCCTATTTGATTCAAAATCTCAAAGCTTCACTCACATATATTCCATACACATTTTCTGGATCATTAAGCTCTTTCTTTGTTTCTCTCTGCCTCTAGTCTGCCCCAGCTTCTAGCCTTAAAATAGTAAAAAACATATAAAATCCAATTAACAAAAAAACCAAACCCCTACATATGTTTTGTCAATATATATATATTTCACACAATAGCTTTATTTTGAATAGACTGAGATTGTTTTTAAATAGCTTACTTGTAAAAATTCTAAAAACATTCTAAAAAAATATGTTAATGCCATCTATGATTAATATATTTTACAGAAGACATTTATTAGACTATGATTTGACAGTGGAGAAAAAATGATTAGAGGTAGTCTAACAAGAAGTGAAAAGACTCATTACTATTGCTAACTATATATGCTCAAGACAGTGCGAATTTTTGAAAAAAACATTGACCCTCTGTTTTTAGTTGTCAAGGTAAATTCTATAATCCTAAAATACTTTCTTCCCTTTCTGTATTTCTTGACAAGATTGCATTTGATAAAAATGAAAAATTTAAAAAGTGGGTTTATAACCTAAAGAAGCCGATTATATCCTGGGGTGCATTAGGCAGAGCAGTGCCAGCAGGTCATTGCCAGCACCTCTGCTCAGCCCTGCTGTGGCTGTATGTGAAGCACTGTGTCAGCTTCTGTGCCCCCCAGTTCAAAAAAGGCAACTATTGCAGTGGGTCCAAAGGACTACAAAGATGATCAAAGGACTGGAGCTTCTCTCTTATGAGAAGTGGCTGAGAGAGGTGGCCCTGATTAGATGAGAAGAATGAGAAGGGATCTTATCACTGCATGCAAGTATCATAAGGGCAAGTGTAAAGAAAATGGGGGCCAGTGATACCGAGTACCAGAGAAAGAGGAAATGGACACAAAATACAGAAAATTCCATCTAAATGGGGAAAAGATTTCTTTGCTTTGAAATTGAAAGAGGACTAAAGCAGATTGCCCAGAGAGGTTGTGGAGCTGTCTTGTAGGAGAGTGTAATGGTTGTAGTTATGGTGTTTGTCATTCCAAGCAATTGCTATCCTTACTGAGGCCCTTCTTTCCTGAAGTCAGAAGCATCTGCTCTGCTAATAGGAAGTAATGAATGAATTTTTCTTTTTGCTTGGTTTATAGATGCAGACTTTTCTTTCCTTATTAAATTGCCATTACCTCTATTCATGAGCCTTTTTGCCTTCCATTTTTCTCCTCATCCCGTGGGACAGGGGTGTGAGCAGAAGGCTGGGTGGATGTTTGTCCACTGGCTGAGGTAGCCACAGTATGTAATAAGTAAAGCTCTGTTACTGCAGATAATGTAAGATGGGTACATGTATGAAGAAACCAGCCTCTATACTGGGGCAAACAAAATTTTCCAAGCAACTTTGTACATACAAATCATGTTCAACAAAAATAAACATCAAGGTTAATACATTGTATCTTATCATATATCACTGTGTGATGATTGTCACGTTCTCATTTAAAAGAGCAAAACTCACAAGACAGAGTTTATAACTCCACATGAGAACAAATAAGCAGTAGATGCAAAGTTTAACATCAGGAAAAGGGATTACATACATTTTGAGGTTATTCTTACAAATTCATGATGTGATCTTGGTCAATCAAGCAGTTGGTGTTTACTCGGGTAAAAGACATTTTCTCATCTATCTAATGAAGATTACAATGTACCTCATTAATCCATCAGGTTACATAAGTTCAAAGCAATTAGTAATATTTTACCAAATAAATTCCCTGAATAGTGATTCCCAGGGAATTCATTTAGTCCTATAGCCTCAATTAACCAATGCACTTAAGCACTTGTTTAATTTTAATTCATTTCAATATTAGATGTTTAAGTATTCTGACTGACTAAAATATGACTAAGTATACTTTCAAAGAGCTTGGTAAACTGACATGTCTCCAAAAGCACATAGTTTTTGCTGTTCCCTCCTAGTATATGTATTAGAAGTATAGGCTGATATTTCAGTCTCTTTTGATAGAGTTTTAAGACAGAATTTGTGTTAATGTATCCTCAATAATAATCAGTGATACTGTTCAGTCTTGTTGTTCTCCACTCTTCCTACAGAAAAAAAAAAATCATACTCAAAATAGAAAATTCAGAATTTCTCTGAGAACTACAGGCATACAAACCACACTTTAAGGAAAAACAATCATAAACAAAGATGTGTCTTTCTTTGGAAGACAATACTCAGTGTCATTGCTGTAGGGTTTTTATTTTATTTTGTTTTTTTAAAAAAATATATATTCCACTGTACTTGAAATTTCATAGCACACTAGAATTGCTGAATAAATTCTATTAATTAGACTTCTGTTGTTGCTGAAGTCTATATTTCATATACTATATGTATATACACATAGACATATCCATTATATATCAATTATAAACAATTCCTTTTAAACTTGTCTTCTTGCCATTTCCCCTCTTCCTGTTCATTTCACAGCTCCAAGTATTTGTGTTAGGTTTCTGTGTATATCTTTTCCTTTAATTTCTCTCCTCCTTTTTACTGTTCCATGGTTCAAGAGAAATATGCTTAATCTTATATTCTCCTGATGCATTTTCTCATGTATCACATCATTTTACTCACTGGACTGGTATCTTTTATGTTTTTCACTGGTATTTACAGGGTTTTATCATCCTACTTACGTACAAAAAGTCTTTCTCTCTGATTTAATTTCTGGTTGCTTTAGGTTTTTGCTTACTTTAAAAAAAAAACCAAAAGAAAGAACTAAACAAATGAACAACAAAACCAAAACTGAAACACAAAAATTAAATTTTCACTGATATGTGCTGCAGCCTGTAATTTCTAAAGTAAAGTAAACATTATGGAAGATACACTGGGCTGGGTGTGATATATTTTCAGGGTGTGGGGTTGAATGTCTTGCGCATCTTATTTATTTGTAATATCTGTCAACAGATATGAATCACAAACAGAAATCAAATAATTTATAGAAAATTAAAAATTAAAAAATCAAACAAACCCCTGCTGACTAAGAGCTGTGTCTTTTGTTAATCAACATTTTCTTAAGTGCTTACTCTAAGATATTAGTTGTGTTTTGGTTGTATTGGTTGTGTTTCAGAAGTGAAAAGCAATTTAGACATGGCGCAGTGGATCTGTGGGCATATATGAATAAGTGTATAACACATTGCATTATTAGGAAAGATATAAGATTTTGTCAGTTCCACTAAATTTGAATTTTTATTTACTTCATCCAGAATTTCAATCACATTAAGACATCTGATTGATTTTTAATAGCATTTTTATTTCAAAATTAATTTTATTCTAATTGGTCATAAAACAAACAGTGTCGATCAATATAGAGTATTATATTATATACTGTAACCAGTGGAAACTAGGGTCAGAAGACCATTGAAAGTCTGGGAATTTGGTAACACTTTCCTGGGGGTGAAAAAATGATATGATTAAGTTTACAAATGTAATACAATAATTTGCTACTGTAATATTTCTAAAGGCAACTCATGGAAATGGGAATATTTTATATGTTGATGCCTTAAAATGTAGAAAACTACCATTGTGTTGCAAAGCAAAACTCATTCAAGTCATGAAACACAAAATCAGAGTACATGCTCATTGGAAACAGTTCTGACTTCATGATAGATTGATCTACTACTGAATGTATTCATCAAATTAAACAATGCAACATAACTGTTTAGTTTTTTCCTGTGGCAAGTGCTACCTGAAGAACTCCAGGCACCATTTAACTCACTATTTTCCTTCAGTTTTATTCAATGCATAATACTAAGGGCAAACTTGCTAAAATAGGTTATGCACTTCAAGTACTATATTTAGAAACTCATAAATCCCTTATAATATATTCCATATATAAAAGCTATCTTCTTCTGATCTGAGTTCAGTATAAATTTTGATTGAAACAAAAATGATTGACTGCAATTTATGAAAATATTGCAGAAGCTGCAAATCAAAAGTGTTCAGAAAGGTAAAGTGAATATTTTTATTTCATGCTCACTCATGTGATCAATGTGAGAAAAAAAAAGGAAAGATAAATAACTTATATGTCCCTTTAAATATCTCAATAATTGTATTTTTTTTTCCAATATCTAGGAAACCTGCTTCGGGATTTGGGAAAAAAGGACAGGGAAGCAGAGGTAGTTGTAATGGATCATATAGCAAGTCCAATTAGATGAATACTCTTTCAAAGATCATTGCTCACTGCTTTGGAAGGAGCATAAAAATAGCAATTAAACAATGATGAGCACTCCTGTGATCAGAAATTAGGAAATAAGATGACCTTCCAAGCCCAAATCTATTAGAAGCTGAGATGCATACTGAAGAATGAAAGTGCACATTCCCTTCAAAAATATTATTTAAAATAGTTTTTATAAAGTATTATAGAACACTTACCCATTAGAAACATTACAATAAATTCTGCACCCTATTTGTGCTGTGAGGAATTTCAAACTATTCTTGTTCATCATCGTAAGTTACAATCTGTGTCTCTTATCAATATTATCTTCTTCCTTGTACCAACTTTGTCCTCTACTGGACTACTTGGTGAGATGCTTCCATATTTGAATTTAGTGGAAATATTTGCACTCTTTTGTCTTCCTACACATTTTTTCCTACTCAAAGTGACAAAAATAACTTTGAAATACAAGAAAAAAAGCAAGGGAAAGCCAGAGCACATTCAGAAAGAAGAGGAAAAGCAAAACAAAGGCAGTGACAAATTAGGATCAAGACTTGAAGTAATTATATTGGGTTAGAAGGATGTGTTAGAAGCACCATCTGAAAGCAGATATTTAGGCTCTTAGAATTATCTTTTTTTTTTTTTAACTGTTTTAGAACCATACAAACACATTCCAGGGAAACAATGCCATTACAGAATTTGACAAGTAGTGTCCTATGTTTCCTTTCTGACAAGTCTTTGCTGTGTTGGTAAGGTAGGGTTAACCACAGGCAAAGCCTTGGTTGCACAGCGTCTCATCTGAAAAGGATAAAGTTTTTCCTCGAGATTAGTGACTGGAATCTGACCTAAGTAACTTCACTGAGAGCTTGAAGTCTAAGTAAATTAACTTTAAAAGACAAGTTTATTTTCCACAGGGAAAAAATCTGTCTCCATACATACCTGTCTCTTTTATTTTGCTTTGGCTTCTATTTCCATTTGTTCCTTCTCCATTTCTCTTTTTTATTCCTATTATGGTGCCTTCCTTTAAAAAAATTGATAGCTCTTCCTCTGCATGTATTATAATTATGTTTTTTGCTTTCATATTTATGTCTCTATGAAAGAGCAAATTCACTATATGTAAGATGCCCTCACAGCAGGATTGGTCTCATAACCAATTCCAACTTAATACCTGTCTTCCTTGTCTTGCTTAAAAGAGGTATCAGACCCAATGTTGAAGCCTATCCTAGACTAGACCATAGCATTCAGACAGATATCCTGTACCAAATTGTGGGTTGTTGTGTATTATGGATGTATGTGAGTGTATTATGCATACAGACACATAAGAATTGCATTGCATTTCTTCAGAATTGTGCTCTACTAGGAGCTATTTTTTCTCACTCTTTTCTAAAACCATTTCTGAGTTATTGCCTTTGACTGTTCTTTATTTACTACTAAGAAATTGTGAATGTCAGCCCTCGCTGTCCCAAATGTCTTCCTTATTTTCCTTAAAATACTCTGTTGTATTAAGATTCTGATCTATCTTAAAACATATCAGCATAGCAAATATGCTATTTTTGTGGTACTTATTCTGTATTCAGAGCACCTAATCAATTGTGGCTTCTGTGAGCCACAGCATCTTAGTTAAAAGTTCTGTGTTACTACCTTCAAAATAGAACTTCTCATTGTATGAATAAGATTGGAAATAATACTGTTAATTTCAAGTGGTTATTTACATGGATAATTATTAACAATGTTTAAAGTTCCTGTGTAAGCCATGCATTCAGACAAGGATTAAATGGGAAGCACAGAAAAACTCAGGTGAACAGCCAAGTTTTTATGTGTCTTAATAGAGATATCCACACAACAATGTAAACATTTGTGTTTAATTTTCAAACCAGATTAATTTATTTTGTGATGCTTACTTATGTTATGCATATCATCAAGATCTTTAACGCAAGGACATTAACACAGAGTGTTGGCTGTGTTTACTAAAACCCTTTAGAACATTTATGTAATTTAGGGTTCTTAGAGTTAAACCAGAGTGTACATGTCATGAAGTGGCTATATTTTTTTGCTTGTTTTTCTTCTCCTTACAGATGATAAATCTGATACTTAAACAATTTTAAAAATAAGCATAAAAGAAAGTCCACAAAGTAATATTTTGAAGAATTCTGTTTGGGAATGTTAGCACACCAAATATCAAGGATCGAACTAACATTTTAGAGGGAGGTTTATATTAGGAAAGCCACCTTGACATTACTCAGAAGGAAATTGTATTATCTTCATGATACTTAGACAGAATAAAAGTTGCTGAATTATACTGAGCACTAAAAATTAAAAAAATGCCTAATGATCTAAAGTCATCTGTGGTAACATACTGGTTTTGTCCTGTGACATGTGAGGAGCTGTTTTTATTTTGTTGTTTTTGATTTGGTTTGGTTTTTTGTGTACTTGTGTTTTGGTTCTTTTTTTCCTTCAGAATTATATTAATTTTTCATTATCTTAGAGAAATTATTGTTTGGTATACACTTTTGGTTGTTCTTGAACTGCCTGGCATGGCATTTGATAGCATAGATGGCTAGCAATGGATAAAAGTTTTTATTTTCTTCAGAAAAAAATATTTTCAAAATTATAAAGAGTGCAATTCCACTGGAATCGAGTGGGTTTTTTTGTTTGGAATGTTGGTGTTCTTTCTTGATTTTTCTATTTATTTTCTGCTTGTTCTTCTTAATTTAGGAAATAAAATTACAAGGTTTTTCCGGGGTCTGTCTGATCAGATTTATGTTTTTCACTCTCAAGTGTCTTTTACCTTGATCGTATGTGTGAATGCTTCACTCAATAGAGAGTAGAAATATTGTTGGGGAACAAATCAGATCAATATGAATACACCTTTTTTTGATTATGTGCTGCATTTTTTTGATTCTATTCTGATATTTATCTCTTGAACATTGCAGTTCTGGTGGCAGAAATTTATTGGTATTTAGTAACAGAAAGTACAAAAAATATAGTTATGTATTCCATTCATTCAAAAATAGTTGGCTTGAACCTCAAGAAACAGTTGGGATAGGATTCTGATCCTTTGGGAGATAAAGACCTTGGAGTGGAAATAAATTTTAAAAGGACTAATGAGAATTTAATAAATTAACTTATTTTCACTACTTATAAAGGTCATCATTAAGCATAACTATTCACCTTTTTAAGAACATTTTTTGTGGATTTAGTTTCTGCAGTACTTATTAGTCAAATCTGGGACAGATTAAAGTGTAATGAGGAGGAAGCTTATTGTACAGAGACCTTTTATATGTCAGTTAGGAGTTGCCAGAGTAATTTATATACATTTTTATTAAAATGTGTTGTAAGGCCATCTGGAAAATGCTATTTGTAGTTTTATAAGGCCACAAAGACCTTCCAAATTTTTCCCTCTGTTATCTCATTTACAGAGCCATTAGGTAGTTCTTCTGTAAGGGCAAAGCTCTCTTGCCCTCTCTGCTCTTTCTCTCTTGTGTTTTAGTCTAAGTTGAGATTGGAATATTCTTACAAGGTATATGGTGATTTGTTGTGATTTGGGATTTTTCTTCACAGTATTACAAGAAGGTATAGATTGTAATTTCATATCTCTTGTTACCTGACCATTTTACTTTTTGTTAACAGATGTATTTCATTCTGAAAGTATCTGAAACAAACATGAACAGTATAAAATGGAAGAGGAGCAGTGGCAGAATTCACAGATGTGAATGTTTGATAGTTTGAAAAATGAACCTAGCTGTGGCATTTCAAATACATTTGGTGGCAACAATGAAGATATTACAGATGACAAAGAGGAAGATAATATAATAAGTGGAGAAATGTTAAAGATTTTGCTAAGAGTTTTTGATGCCACCAGGAATATAATTGACTTCACATTTCACATTTCAAAACAGATAATAAACCTAAATGAGCTATAGAGATAGAATATGTGTTTCCTTTATATGCTAAGCTTCCAATTTATTATTTTTCATTGAATAGCAATATTTCCACACAATTATTCAGGTTGGAAGAGACACCATGACATCTAGTCAAATTCTTAAAGCACATTTTAAATTGAACTCAGATCACATAGGCTTTTGGCTACCTGGGCATTCAAAACCTCCTAGGAAGATGATTCCATAGCTTAGCTGAATGTTATGGGTCAATGTTTAATTATCCCTTAAAAATCTCATCTGATTGTTGTTTTGTTGTTTTGTTTTGCGGATTTTTTGTTGGTTTTTTTTTTAATTTCTCCTTATAGCCAGTTGGAAACTCCCATTTCAATTCATGGTGTGTCAATTATCACATCTTATTTGCATGCTGTACAGCTTCTGTAAAAGGTCTGGCTATGTGTTCTTGTGGCAACCTCCAAGGTGCTGAAATTTAGCTACTAAGTCTTCTTCACAGGTATTTCTTGTCTCTACACTACTAATATGGTTCCCTCAGTCTCTCCTCACACAGACCGTGTGCTCTATCCTCTGACTAGCCTGGTGGTCCTCAGCTAAACTCACTCATTTTTCTCAGCATCTTTCTGGAACTGAGCAGCACAGAGCTGGTCACAGTATTCCAGATATCATCTAACGAGGGGACTGATAGATTCTCTTAATCTGTTGGCCGTGCTTCTGTCAGTCCCTAGACAATGCTCATGCAGAGAACAGTTAGTCTGTTCCTCATGCTAGTATCATTTTCACCTTTTGAATTACATTAGGATTCTGTTGGATCACTTCTGCACCATTTTTAGGAGCCTTTGAAATGCCCTCTGCCCTCCAACATATCCAACATGCCCGTTCCTACCCAGTCTGACATCATCTGTAACCTTGGTGAGGGCATGTTCTAGCTCCTCCTCCAGGTCCCTGATAAATAGGATAGGTTACAGTGTAGACCTCTTCTACCCTACAGGGTATAGGAACTGCACTTAGAACCAAATTTCGCGTGGAATATGAAAAATTAACCACTATTTTCTGATCCAGTTTTGTTCCACTTAGTAGTCCATCTACTACTTTTCCATCTCGTGTCATCTTGATAGTAATGTTAAAAGTGAGATACAAGGATGCTGTGGGAGACTGTAACAAAAGTTCTGCTGTAGTCAAGGCAGATGATATTTGCTGTTCTTACCCCTAGTAAATCCAAGCTGACTCCTCCCAGTCAATTTCTTCTTTTTCACAGGCCCAGAAACAGTTCGGAAAAAGGTTTGTGCCATGTTTCCCAAGGATTGAAGTGAAGCAGACCGGATTGTAAATCCCTGAATTGTCTTTCTTTTCCTATTTCAAAATGGCTTCAATATTTGCCAAATATCTTTTAGTAAAGGTTACTACAGGTATGAATAAACAGCCAGGAGTTGGTAGTCATATAATAAGTAAAATTAAGTTGTTTTTGCTAGTTAATATTCCTGATTTTATTTTAGGCAAACCAGTAGAGGTAGAAATAATAGACTAGGTCTAGGTTTGTTTATTTAAAAGCTCATCTGATTATATAAGTTTACTTCTTCCAGTAAAAGGAAGAAGCAGGGCCCAACATTTTAGACATTTATAAAAAAGCATACTGTCCATGAGACATATTGCATTTTTATAAATAAAATTATATGTTTCAGTGACTAAATATGTGAAATAAAGGTATGCAACTGAATTTAAGTGCATTTTAAAATATCTCTTGTTTCACTTTTAAAAAATTTATTTCAATTTAAAATGGCTTTCCTATTAGATTTCATGCATACAGAAATTTGGCATCACTGGACTACAAATTTTGTCTCATAAATAAGATGAACAGCATGAAAATACAAAGAAGTTGGAGTGCATTCTAAAACTAACTTAAACTTTTTACATTTGTCAGTGACAAAGTTATTCCTGTTAACATTTCTGAAACTGAGAAATCTTATCCTCAGCTATATCTGCCATTAAAATATCAACATGACCATTTTCTTCCAACATCAGAAAATAAAATACTCAGAATGGTTTTTTTGTGTACCCACTTCTGTAAAGAAACGAAGTATACTAATTTAACAAACAGTTCTGTATATCAGACGTTTGAGGGTAATGAATAAGTCCTATTCCAGGATGAGTATCTGAATTCTATCCACCTCAATTTCATGTGATGTAATTGCAATTTAATTGACTCAGATCCTTTGCAAATTAGTCAATCCCCAATGTATACAACTCTAGCTGACTCTGTGGTTCAATGTTATTGCATCAGCCAAAAGTGTCAATAGAGCTGTCAGCAAAGGCAGCTCTGCAAGGCAGAGTTTCCTCTGCCAGGGCATAGAGCCTGGTACTCATCCTGCTGATTCATCCTGCCTGTCCAACCATGACTGTCTGAGAGCTGCCTCAGGGCTGGTTACTGTGCAGGTTCCTATCCTGACAGCTGAACCCTCAGCTGCTTTTTGTCTGCCTAAGCCAAGAGGCAGTTGCTTCATACTTTGAATGTGTATGTATACTGCTTGCCCAGTTAAAGATTTCTAAAGAAACAGACCCAGAGGAGGATCAGTAATGGCACCTGGCTACTGCTAAGTAATCCCTGAACGTCTATTTTGACCATACTGATCAACTGAATTGACATTAAAAGCAGGAGTGCATTCCAAAGGACGAGAAAGAAATCCATATATTGCTATGATATCAGGTAGTAAATCAAACTAAGGGAATAGATTCACGTAACACTTAGGTAAGAAAGTTTCAGAACTGAATGTAATCTGGAAATGTTCTTATTGCCTTATGTTTGTTCTTAGGTTTGCAATCAAATACTTTGTTTTCCATTTAAATAAAAACATGCTATAATTTTCTTAGCTCAAAACATCTGGTATTAAATGTGTATTTTGAAGAAACAGAAAGCTTGAACTTTATGCTTCTTATGTAACCTTATTCTGGCCATTTAATTCCACTGCAAAGGGTATTCAGACACATGAGGCCTGCATCTGGCATCCCTAGCCCTCAAAACACAGTTTTACTTCAAAACTATAAATGCCTTTTAAAACACCACATTTGTAGGAGTAATATCTTAAATAATATACCAGAAAACCTTTTTCTGGACTGGCTTGTATAAAAAAATATAAGTATCAAGAAGATATGTTTTTCATCAGGACTTTAAAATTCACTTGAAACTGGACCTGTGATCTGGAATCATTGTTAGCCATTATATTTAGGTCCTCTGAATAACTGCTCAGATATCTTGGAAGAAATTCTTCAGATCTCACTCTGTCTGTGGGTTGAACTGCCTAAGGCTGTGGATTCTGTTGTGATAGCCAGGAGCCTACTCTTTGGTCTTGGCACTGGCAGATACAACGTTAGAGAATTTTCTGCATTTCTCACAGGAAGAGAACAGAACCTCTAGCTGTTTCTCAAATTCCAACCTAGCTTCCCTCTCGCTGTAACACTGACTTTCTCTCCTATTACAGTGTCCTGGTTTTTGGCTGGGATAGAGTTAATCTTCTTCCTGGTTGTTGATATATGTCTGTGTTTTGCATTCAGTATGAAATTAATATTGATAAAGCACTGATTTAGGTTTAGTTGTTGCTAATTAGTGCCTACTGTAAGTCAAAGATTTTCAGTGGCCTGTGCTGTGGCAGGAAGCAGGTGCACAAGAAGCTAAGAGGGAGCATGGCCAGGACAGCTAATCTGAACTGGCCAAAGGGATATTCTATAGTACCAAACAGCATGTTCAGAGTATGAACTAGGGGGACTGGCCAGGACGGGCTGATCACCGTTTGGGAAAGGGTTGGACATCTGTCAGTCAGTGGTGAGCAACTGTATTGTGCATCATTCATCTCTCTCTTGGTTTGTGATTCTCTCTCTCTTTGTTTTCCTTTTAAATACTATTATTATTAATTTCATATTTTTATTTTATTTCAATTATTAAACTCTTCTTATCTCAATACACAAGTTTTACTTTCTCAGGTTTTTTTTAATTCTCATCTCCATACCGCTGTGGGTGGGGTGGAGTGAGTGAACAGCTGTGTGGCACATAGGTGTCAGCTGGGGTTAAACCACAATGAACTCAAGAAGGCACATTTCCTCTTAACATAGACTTAGGAAGCATGGAAGTTATTCACAGGTTTTCTTCACCAGAATTAACTTTATGTAATTCAATTCATATTCTCTTTATTATGTAAACAGAAGTAAAATTGGCATTTGTCATATAACAGAAGACATAGCATAGCATAAACAGCTTTCTCTGAGAACCAAAAGCATTTTTCTTTGACTTGAAAAAGCAGTCAAACTGTTGTCAATGATACCTGTTTCCTGCATACTGTCATTTCAATAAAGCATGAAAACATTCTCACTTGGAAATGCTGACAGAAAGGCAGCAGGAAGCATTCCTACATGTCTGAGGATTGTAGTTTGCAGCCTGCGTTTATGATAGGTACAGAATTTAAGATCTGAATTAAAATGTTTGCTGTCCATTTGAACATATTTAACAGCTTTTCTGACTGCATATGCATGGAAAAAAATAGCTTTCTGCCATAATTCCCCTAAAAGTACATAACAGGTTTAAATAATGATTCCTTCTGGAAGATAATATGACAGCAGTATCCAAGGAAAACTTTCATGATGCCACAATTTTTTTTTCATGTGAAATCACTGTGATTGCACTTGATTGGAACTCTCAAATGGTTTTAGACATATTTTGAAATGTATAATTTTTGCCCTCTTAGAGCTGTCAAGCAATGGGTTTTTTTCGACATCTTAAAAAATTTTGACGGGAAATATTTCTGCAGTAATAAAATTCCACCTTTTCCCCAGCCCTTGTAAATGATGAGTACACAAGCATGACACCAGATTTGAAGTCAGACACTGCAGTATTTTATTCATCACTTGTTCAGTTCCTTAGTCTCGAATGAAGCTGATGTTTTCTTCCTGTTCAGAAATCTGGTCTGGGCTGTCATATTCACTTGCAATTAATACATGTCTGTTACAGACCAATGACTTTAACAATTGCAAACCTTCAAATACCTCTTCAGCTTCTCCTAACCAGATGTTGCCATGGTATCCAGTCTGGCAGGAAAAAATAACATAGTTTGGTCTTGACAACTCTGTTGATGAGTATTACTTCTTTCTCTTATAGCTTAAAAAAATATATTCTTATTGCTAAAAACTGTATGAGACATTTAATAATTCTTTTAGGGTTAAGAGAGTGCTCAGAACTTGCCCATAATCCTGTAAATTTATAAATTGTTCATATTTTAACACAATGAGTAGGCATTTTATTATACACTAACTTAAAGTATCTGTTACTGCTTTTAATTTTTGAAGACAATAAATAAATATTCATATTCATTAAAACAGCATGGTATCACCTCAGGGTTTAAATTCTAAATGGACATTAATGAAATAAACCTTCCTCATCCATTGTGCTAATACTAGGTCTTCTGCAAATGAAATGCGACAAGAAAGAAAAGCCAGAGATTTTTTGTTTCATAACCACTGCTTCTAAATATATGCATGTTTTTTCTCATGATTTTTAATTGCATTTCAGTAAATTACAGTAAATTCTTACTGTAGGTCAAAAGCATCTAACTTTTTATCACGTTGAACAATTTGTCAAAGTAATAAGCTTCCAGGTAAGTGAAACAAGTTTCAGTGGAAGATGCCAATAATTAGATTGAGACAATTGAGATTAGGTAGCTGCTTTTCCTGAAGATCATTAGATAGCTTATGTGGCAATGAAAAGCACAAGTGAATAGAAAACTTTACTAGAACATTGAAAATTACGTAATGGAAATGTGAGATTGAGTAAACTTCTCCATTATAGAAATTTTCTTAGTATTTATTAATCAATATTATTTCAAAAATTATAGTATAAAGATGATATTTACTGTACTGCAAATCAGAATTTTGCACTGTCCTGGGTCTGCCTAGATTGAATTTTTTGGTAAGGAAGAAAAGGTCAACCATGGAAGTGACCTTCCCTGTGGAAAGCATTACAACTTCCTCTGTACTTGGCAGAGCAGATTGTAAACTGGCTTTAAAGACTGATATACCAATTAAACAATTAGAGAAGCCAGAACCACCTTCATAAACATATTTAAGAGAGGAGAAAACTGAAAAAAAAAATTCTCTTTTACTTCCTGTTTTTCTGCAAGCATTTTCCCCCTTCCCAGTCAGGCTGGCCCACGCTGGCCTGGGTGCTGGGATGAGGGGGAGGGAAGCCAGAGCCAAGCCATGGTGTGGGCCATTGCTGAGGTCTGGTTGTGGTCGCTGGGCCAGGCTGGCTCTGCTAGGCTCCAGGTCGGGCTGGGTTGGCTCTGCCATCGGTCCAGGAGCAGCATGGCGTGGATGAAATTCTGCCACTGCTGAGTTTTGTCCGCCGGGCACAGGGAGGAGAAGCCACCGGCCTGTGGCATGCTGCCACTGAGTCCTAGCCTGGCTGCTGAAATTCTAGCCACTCCCCCACAGTGTGGCCACCAAAAAATGTCCACTGTGAACAACGTCGGCCGCTGACTGGCAGAGATAATGCGACCAACAGTGAAAAGTCATTTCCTAATGCAAGGCTGGGGCAAAATTTTGACTCTTTCAGTGCACAGATGAAACTATCAATCCTCTCTTGAGTGAGAGAAAAGGAAAGGTGAAGGCACATGAAGAAAACAGCACAGAAACACCGAGGTCGGTAAAGAAAGAAACCCAAATGGGAGGAGAATGAGGAGATGCCTTAGTCTTATGCTGCAATTCTCTTCTAAAGCCATGGTGATGGATTATCATACACTAAAATATCACTGTAATTCATGAAAATCTTGGGGGGATGGAGCAGATGAAGCATTCAAACTGTAAACATGAGCCAAAGCATCTGTGCTGAAGCAAGCAAATGTTGAATTAGCCATGATCCAGTGGGAAGCTTGAACAGAGACAGGTAAGAATGAAGACCCTTTGTCCCTAGAGAAGAGGAAGGAAGATCTCTGTTCCCAGAGATTAAGTTAATCTCAGAGATAGATGATGAGAACCTTTGCTTCTGAACAGTTCATCCCTAGACTTCTACCCCATTAGCTAAAGACTGGGCCATCAAAAACTGTTGTGGGGAAAGCTGAAAGTCAACGGAAGTGTCTTTCACATGCCAACAAATTTCCATCTCCCTGGCAGCTGCCTCACTCTGATACTGAAGCCACAAGAGAACTGTTTCTTGTGGAAAAGTCTCCATGGCATGGCATGAGAGACTTCTCGCCGTAAGTGAACTGAAGAAAGAGTACTTTAGATGTGGTAAACTGACTGAAAGTCCAAGGTTTTGTCTCTTTACATTGTCAGTGGGAACAGAAGGAGGAGGTGGGGTGAGAAGTGTTGTGAAGGTTTATTCTGATTCTTATGTTTCTTGTTTCAGTTCTGTTAATAAAGTTTTCTTTATATCTCCTTAAAGTCTGGAGCCTGCTTTTGCTGTTCTTCTAATCCTTATCTGATAGCAGAAAATGAATAAATAATTTTAGAGGGTGCTCTGGTGTTTAGCCAGTGCTTAACCCACATCATTAATTGATGCTTTGGCTGCGAAACTTGGATTGGAGAACCAAAACCACTACATTTCTTTGGTGTTTCAGTTCGGTTTTCAAACCAAACCTACCACATGCACTTAAAGCAAAATTTTTGTTCTGAATGGAGAAAATCTTGTGTCCAATTTTACCAATAGAAGTAATAAAAGTGCACATCTTTATATGTTAAAAGTCTAAATCACCTGTAGAAGAAAGAACATTAACTGAAACAATAATGTGACCACTTTTTGAGAATTGCACGTGAAAAGACAATGACATTAATTTTGATGTATTGAGAAGAGTGGCATATTTGAAAGATGTTTCTGAGCATAGATGAGATTTTCTTTTTCAAATGAAAGTCATAAATTAGCTCAGTTAAATGAGTCAGACTTACTGAGTCACTTAAATCTGCACTATTATCTACTTACTTTTAAACATTAACTTATTATCTGGAATAAACTCTACAGTTAAATTTGTATCAATCTATTTATTTTGAGGACTATTTATTGATATTATAGAACTTTTACTTCTTTATTGGTCATCTGTCAAAAAAATGAAGATATTGTGATGTTTAGTCACATGGAAGTTTTCAAAATTTAATGACACTTAACATTCATCATTTCTATTAATAGTGTAATTATGTCACTTGAGCTTTTTTATAAAAGTAGAAGCAAAAATTTTAGTCAACTCTCTAGAGGAAAATATTTAAGAACAGACTGAATTTTCTGCATTGAATAAAATAGTGCTACAGATACTTTTACAACTCAGCACTTTTAGGTTCACTGTTGAATCATCTTTTTGGAGAGCTGTACAGCTGTAAAGATCTATAGCTGGAGAGAAAATAAATGCTATATAATAGGGAGAAATACTAAATGAAAACTGAATGTCCTTGAAAAGGACTCTTAGTTTTAAAGTCTTCATAACCTGAAAAATTGAAAGTATTTATACAGTATGATTTTCAAAGAAAGATTAGATACCTAATGCAAATGTTAAATAGACATTGAAAGTCCAACTTCAATTTTGTAATTCTCCTTTTTCTACTTTTCTTCCCCTTTGGAGTGACCAAACCTTTATTTTCACTTGAATTTTGTTTTAAATTTTATGTTTTTCAGTGCTCACTGTTCAGTCAGAACAATTCCTAATTCATTTTCTCCACAGTTAGATAGGGACTGATCAGGGGCAGGAAGAGTAGAGAAGAATGGTTGTGGGTAAGACTAAAAGTGGAAATATTTGGAAAGGAATGACTAAAGTCAGCATGAATTTAATTTTAGCATAAATTTTTAAATGCTCATAAGCTTCTGTGTATTACTATAAGTTTTTTATTAGAAGACAGTTATTTTAATAATTAATCAAATTAAAAAATAATCTGTGGATTTTTAATAATCCATATTGACTTCTTGTGATATCTTTAAGAACCAAGCCACAAGAGTTTAAGTGTAATTTAAAAAATATTAGTATAATATTTTCAGTCATTAAGGTCAAAAAATTTGTTCCACCTATATAACTGGTGGAAAAATAATTAAAAAAAAATGTCTTCATTCAAACACATATTTGTTAATGAAGAAAGTCTTTTTATTTATGACCTCCTTTTGATTTTCCTTATTTAAGTCTGCCAGGTGAATGTTCAGAAAGGTTATATTGAAAACAAAGTCATAGAATCATTGAATCATAGAACCTAGATGATTTTAAAATCATCTAGTTCAAATTCCTCTGCCATGGGCAGGGACACCTTCCACTAGACCAGGTTACTTAAAGACCCATCCAACCTGGACTTAAAGACTTTGAGGGATGGGGCATCCACAACTTCTCTGAATAAATTTTTCCTGTGCTTCACCATTCTCACAAAACAGAATTTCTTCCTAACACCTAATCTAAACTTGCCCTTTCTCAGTTTAGGCCATTCCCCCTTGTCCTATTGCTACACATTTTTGTAGAAAGTCTTTCTCCAGCTTTCTTATAGGCACCCTTTTGGTACTAGAAATATGCTGTAAGGTCTCCCTGAAGCCTTTTCTTCCCCAGCTGAGCAACCACAGCTGTCTCAACCCATCTTCATTGGAGAGGTGTTCTAGCCCTTTGACCAGTTTAGTGGCCTTATCTGGACATACTCCAAAAGTTATATGACTTTTCATACTGAACCAGAGGGAGTCCTGGTTCATTAATCAATTAAATGGAAGGGTTGTCTTAATTCGGTAGTCAGGAAACTCAAGGAATCTCATAATTATAAAAAGTAAAATAATTTCCATAAACTTATCTGTACTGGCTATCTTTTAGTGGAAGATGAATGTGACAATGTCCTTTACTACAATGATCTTAATTATTGTCAGGGGATTGTATGATTTTGAGTTGTTTGCTGTGTTTCCGTGACAATAGTTTGTGAGAATACATCAATACTTGTGAATGAGACATGCAGCAAAGAAGGTAAGATGGGAATGAAAGCCTCTCAAATTCAGAGAGACTTTTTAAAGTATGGATTAGGTGACCCAGGAGTAATGGGGGTTTGACAATGGCAGGGGTGTGTTCCATTGAGTAGAAAAAGTAGCTGGTTATAGAATTATATATATGGTAATTTGCTTGTTTTGCTCCTGGCATATCTTTGTAAAAGAGACCATTGAATGAATTTATCTAATTCTCATTAGTTCCTAGCCTTCTTTAGAACCTAAAGAAATAATTACAATAGTACCATGGGCAGTATTGATATGAGATAAGGAGTATCTTTTTAAGTTTTCAAATACTTCACAGGCTGGATTTTATGGTATAATATATTTCCTGTGTTTAGAAAAGAAGATGGGTGTTCTACCTGTCTTGCATCATACATTTCTGGTTGCTAGAGTGCCACATAACCTCTATGTCCTCCATATTTATGCTGAAGATGAGAGCAATAGAATATGGATTAAGACATTAATGTTCAACTAGGGTATAACAAATATAAATTCTATTTCTGATTAACTACAGATTTAATGTTCCATTACAAGCATCAAAACACTTTGCTTCCTTCTTGCCATTTTTTTTTCCTCAGAGTTGTATTTAGTACTATTTTAGACACTGAAATCCTTGCAAGAAGATTTTTTGTGTGTCCATTTGTTTGTTTGTTTCTTTCTTTGTTTTAATACAGGAGACCATCAGAAGCCGGTAAGAATCTTTATATGAGCAATAAAGAATGTTATCCAGTCTTCCATTAAGTTCCAGTCCAGCATGACTCTGGAAAAACTCTGTTTTTTCATGAAAAAAATTGGACTGTTCCTGTCAATCCATATATAACAGCAGAATAATGACAGTATACAATATTGTTCAGAAGAACATGCATAATCCTAGAATTTTCTTTTGATAAGAAAAAGTTAAAGAAATTTAGAAATATGCAGCTGAAACTAAATAATAAGAGGAAAATTAAATATGAGAAAAAGCTTTACATTTTTTGAATGATCATTTTAATGTGATAGTCATCTGATTAATAATATAAACAACTAGAAGTGAAGAAGTATAGCAAAGGATATCAAATCTTTTTCTATCAGACAAATTAGTTGAAGAGTCTGTGAAAATTAAGAGGTTTGCAAGATGTACATTAAGTGCTGTACCTAATCAGGCTGTAGAAGGATCATTTGTCTCTCACTTTTTGTAACAAGGTTAGAATTATTAATGATTCTTTTTGGTGGGGATTCTAAATTGCAGAGCAAAAGAGAGCTTTCATAATTTTAGAAACATTCATAGTGCTATAAACTCTTTATAGTTATCCTTCAACTAAGGTGTGATTTTCAAGGACCTAGTAAATAACTGGTTTCATTAATTAAATGAAAAAATAGTTCAACTTATTTTTAAAATGTATTAAAGTGCAATAAGTTTTGAAAAGTACCTTATACTTCATCCTCTGTCATGAGTCACAGAGAAACCCAATTTATTTTAAGGCTTATGTTATGTCATTTGCAGAATTTCTTGACTTAGAAAATTTTTTTCAGTGAAGATTTTGCTCTGCAAATTATAGTGTATCTTATATGAGACTGTTCTTGAAACTTCAAGCAAATGTAGAATCACTGAATCATCTAAACTATTGATTAGTGGTCTAATAAACTGAACAGAGGCTGCAACTGGCTCAAGAATTTTTATTTTTATTTTTTTTTTAATGGGATATACATAAAATTCAAAGTAGAAGCACACAGTCCTTATTTTTTTTTCTTCCAGTTTAAGACTGGAATAAATAAATGTTTTATTAAATTAAAAATGTATTCACTTTTAGTATTTTTCAAATCAATCTGTACTCCTGATTCTTTCTTTGCCTTTGACACCACTTTGGTAAGAGTCTGAGTAGGATATCACTTCTTCTGTGTCCTCGATTTTTGTTTTCTACCTTCATTTTTGCTCTTGTGCTTTCTGGGTTTGTGGGGATGTGCCTTAAATGAGTCCCTATTATGGCCCTGCTATCAGAGCTCCTGCATCTGTCATTGTCTCTCTATGCTCTTTTGTGGATGAGTTTTTGACACATAACCTAACATAAAATATTTTACCTGATTGAATTTTGAGGAATAGAGGTACACCACTTTTCATAAAATTTCACACTTCTTCCATTAGATACAAAAATTATTTGTAAACAGGGTGACTGCACACATCTAATTTTCAGAAAGATAGGTGACAGCTTTAATTTGAATTAAGAACAAAGCAGAGCATTCCTGAAGAAATTTATACCACTGTTTAAATCCTACCAAATCTGAAAAGTTAACATGACTTTCATCTGCTGAGATAAATCAGCATTTCAGAGTACTGCTTCTAGAAGTAATCATGACAGATAGATAAAACAGTAATGAAAAAAATGAAAATTGGAAAGGAGGATCATGGATAAAAGGACATTACAAAAAAATTGAAGAAAATAATTAGAAGTAATTGGTCAGACAATAAAACAGGAAGTATACATGACAATGGAGATGGAACAAGTGTTATGACTATCCAGAAAAAGGAACAGGTCTAATGACAATCTAGACAGAGGTATCACTGCTGGCTTTTGAAGCTGTATGAACTCAATTCCCAAAGACAGCAGTCTCCTGTTTTCTTTCCTTCAAGAAGGGCTTCAATCATAACTCACTGGGTACAGTACTGCCAGAGTTTCCTTTTAATAAATGAGACTGAAGTCTGTCCAGAGCAAGTTTATTGAAAATAAATCATTTTTATTGATTCCTTCACTTATTTTGATGAAATCATAAAAAGTTTTCAGTGGTACAACACCTTACTAAGTCTTCATATTTCTACTGGTAACCAAGATCAGCTCCCTTTTGGAGGTTAAGACAAATGATGTACATTTTATGTAATCTGCTACTGGAGTTCATCTCAGTCTAACCACAAATTCAGACTCCTTTTCCTTAAAGAATAATAGTAGTAGTAGTAATAATAATAATAATAATAATAATAATAATAATAATAATAATAATAATAATGAATTTAGTCATTATTTCTAGCAGTTACAAGAAATAGAAGATGCCAGAATGTTCTTTCAATTGCAAACTTTGGTTGATTTTAACTATTTACAATTCTGTCTTAAATCAGAAAACAGAACTTGAGAGATCCCTTTAAATGTTGTGCTTCAGGGGAAGAGGAATGTGAATAGATACTGCCAAAATTTCTTGTAATTCCCCCACCACTAATTTGTGGCTGCTTCTTTTGCAGGGATTAAAATATAAATCAGATGAATAGCAAATCTTCACTAAGAAACAAAATAAAAAGGGAACACTAGAACAAGTGGTTAATCTACAGAAGCAGGCCAGCATTTCAATTTATTAACAGTTCAAATGTCAGTTTCTGATTGGGCCTGTGTATCAAAATGATTTTTGTGCCTCATATGGTAATTAATACAGTCAATGACATATGAATAAAGAACTTTTTTTTTTAAAAGTTTGAGACCAGAGTAAAAAACCAAATGAAACAAAAACCCACCAATATTATTAAAATAAGTTTTCATTTTAAAAGTGAACTGATGTTTTTATCAAGACAAGAAGTCTGTTTTAAAGTTCATTGAAGACAATAGAAAACCCTCTACAGATTTCAATGAACTTTAAAATCATTATAATCACTTAATAAAAATTCTTAACAATACCAGAAATTTTTGTCAAATAAAAATCAATTCAACATTATAAAAATAAAAATATCTAATATATTATCTAACAATGATAGATTAGTTTTACTGCTTTCTGTCTTGTTTCATTTATTCCATTCAGAGATGTCACTATATTCTGTATTTATTTATAATTTATCACCTTTTCAGATGATAACTAACAGAGTCTGTAGTGATAGGGAAAGAGGTAATGGTTTTAAACTAAAAAAGAATGCATTCAAACTAGATATAAGGAAGAAATTTTTCACAATGAGGATTGTGAAACACAGGAACAAGAGGGGTGTTGAATGCCTTATCCCTGGAAACAGTCAAGGCCATGTTGGATGGGACTTTGATTAACCAGATCTGTTTGAAGATGTCAGTATTAATTTTGAGAGAAGTTGGACCAGATGGCCTTTAAATATTCCTTCCAATCCAGAATACTCTAGGATTCTATAACTTCCTGGTGCAATTTTTTGTATTTTCTCTTAATGATGGTGTCTTGTTTTCAAAGAAATGATTTACAGTTCCTAAGGATGCACCTGGTTCCCAGGCCAGATTCTTAATCTAACATCTCTCTGGCAGTTTCCAGGCTGGTAGACATCTTCTTCTGTCAGTATTTTAGCAGACATTTCCTGTCAGTGATTTTTTCATTATAACTAAGTCACCTTTATTCCTGCTCCCATCAGGAAGATCCTTCAATTATGTTAAGGACAGAGTTATGTCTAAGGTGACAACCATTAAGAACAGTAGTTATAGATGGATGACTATGGAAGGTTCTGGTTTTTGTGATCTTTTAGCCCATACTTCAGCACTTAGAAGGCCAAGAATTCCCCAGGACATCTACTTGTATTGTGAAGTACTGCCTGTCTTTTTCTTTCATAAACCAAGTTCCTACCATCTTCATTTAATACTGCTTGTTCCTGTATTGTTAGAAATAGTGAACATGTAATCCATATCTACTCTTTTCCTGCTATGTCTGACTTTTTAGGCCTCTGTAATAATCCTATTTTGTTGTCATTTTTGTCCAGACTAAAGACAATTTTATGGTAAGACTATTGCATATTTTTTTCTTAAATAGAAGAAATTTCATATTTCTGAATATGATGATTATGTTTATCTACATTTCTTCCAATTCTCCTATACATTTTTATAATATACAGTGGCAGAAATAAAATCTCTATTCAAGATATGAAGAAACCAAGGATATGCTAATCTACATCACAGTATTTTCCATTTTTTACAGAATTAATTTCTTAATAATTTTGCAGCTTTTGACTGGTACTGCATATTAAGATAACAGTTTCACACTACTAAGTTTTTGATTCTTAACAGAAGAACTTAGTTTAAAGTCCTTATTATTTTTTAAGTTAATATTATTTTTTGAAAGTGTCACTTTATATTATTCTAGACATAATTCTATCTCCCAGCTACTCAGTTTTTAGTCCTTCTAAAGTTGTTCAGAATCAGCTCTCATCCCAGTATGTCATCAACAATCTTTCCACTCCAATTTTCTTGTCATTTACATGTTGAATGATAAAGATTGTAGCCCAGTTTGCTGCAGAACTCAATGGGCAATCTTTCATAGCAAAACCTGACCATTTATGAGATTCTGCTTTTCTAAATCAACTATTTGAGCAACGAATTGCCATTATTCTTATGCCCTGAATGTCTTCTTAAAAACCTTTGGTGAGGATCTTCATCAAAATCTGCCTGGAAACCATATTAATCATATTATCCTTAGTCATATATTTGATATGCATTCTAGAAATCTCAAGAGTTGTGAGAAAACACTTCTCTTTATAAGAGCCATGTTCTTTTCCCCAACTATAGCTTATATATACAGCCATCTAGCAATTTTTTTTCTTTATATCATAGTGGAAAATAAATTACCCTGAATCATAAATCACTGGTATATACTTATCTCTGTTTTTCAGAATTACAGATATTTTCACCAGATAGCCAACTCTATGTTCTGCAAACAAACACCCTCAAAACAATATTGTTAGGGTTGATATAGAGATAAAACTTGAAATGAATTTTATTTGCTACATCCAGATAGAGGCATGGGGTTACTTGTTTGTGTATACAAGGATACCTAAACATTTTAGGGAGTGCTCACTCTTCATTGCAAAGGTTAATGAATGTCTCCGACAAGCGTAAGTGCTGTTATAATCGCATCAGCTACCAGTTATTTGAGGAAAAGATGTTTACTTTCGTGATAGCCTTTGTCTCAGCATATTCTGCTCCTATTTGGCTTTTCTTCGATGAACTTTACTTCTCAAAAAAGGATAGGGTATGGCAAAACTGTCTCATACAAATGGCCATCAGAAGATCACACTGGTATCATACATCATTTTGATTTTAACTGTTTAAATGTATAATGCTGAAAATTAATATCCTATATGATAATAAAGAAACAAAAAAAACATCTTGCATCATGAGGACTTACATTTATTTAGGTATATATATACACAAAATGCTACTAAAATTAAATAAACCTCCAGCAATTATTGTGTTTGTTCTTACAACATTCCAATCTGTTAAAAACTTTCATTATTAATTAGGAGGCAGAAAAACGACAGCTAAACTACAATAAGGAGAAACTTATGTCAAACTTATGTCAAACCCTTAAACCATGCAAACAGTCTGCAAAGGTTTTTTGATTCCCAGATGCCAGCTACCTAGATCAGCTTTATGTTGGATTTATATTTGCCATGGGAGATGCTCTGTGTGTCCACACTTATTTATCATTTTTGTTGCTGTTTACACAGATGTGAAGCACAGAAAGCACACATCTAAGTATGAGCTTGTGCTCATCCTTGTAAAGGATATGACATATCATATATATTATATCTCACATAGTCATCCATATATGACTGGATATGTGTATGCCAATTTCAGTTAGATGGTTGGGAAGGCTCTTTAGGTTTCTTCCTTGATAGAAGTGTCTCTGGACTGTGGTCAGTTGGAGTCTGTATGCAGCTTAATTTCATCTGCCCTCATACAGCACACCGTTCTACTCATGGATATTCTACAGATGTTATCATGGGTTTATGAAGGTAAGTCAGAGGACACGGTTAACTTTGCCATCTACTCTTTCAGGATCTTAAACACAGTATAGACACTGCTCTAATGTCTTTACTTCAAATAACTTAGACAATGACAAAGGTAAAATGATAAGTCACATATGATTTTGCTATCATTATGTCAAGCAATCCTTCACCCCCCTCCCCAGTCTCATATCTCACTTTCCTAGTTTATAATCCTAGGACACCAATAAATACAATTCATAGTTGAACAGCATTGTCTGAACAGAGAACCCTGGGGATCACAATTAAATGCTGGAAATGTCTGCATTTGACAATATCTTCTTTTGTAATATAAAATTATGAGGTCTTACTTGACTCATCTAAGCTAAAACTTATCATCTTCATTTCTGAACTTTGACCACTGTCACACATAGGAAGCATCAAGCTTTGTTGAAATTGTATTTAATCTTGCCTTTTCAGTGTTTAACTCTTTAACAAAAAGAGAGCATCTTTAGAAAATGCAGTTCTAGACTAGGCAGTATTTTGCTATTTTGAGTGTTTCACAATTTCACTTAATTAGTGCTCAGTTTTTACTCCTTTCTGACTAAATTTGTCCCCCAGTGCTCTTGTGTTCAGTGACCTTACTTTCACTGTGTGTCAATGGGCTGCCTGTATTTTTCATGGTACACATATTATTTTGACAACCTGGTGATATTAATTGGTCTCTCAGGAGCTTTCTATAAAAAATCTATCTCACTGGCAGTCAGAAGTACATATGAACTCTCTGCCTTCCTTATCTTCATTGTTCAACAGGGCCTTACATAAGAGAAGGATTTGAGGTAACATGACAAATGTGCTACCAATTTTAACTCCATTAGACTTTAATATTCTTAACATAAGAAAACAAAAGTCACGATTAGAGAGGATTGTATGACATCTGCAGGTCCCCAGCAACCTCTGAAAAAGAACCAAAAGTTCAATTAGAACACGTACAGTTCTTTTAAAGCACCAGAAAAAAATGTTATTATGTAGCCTCAGTCCAGTATCAAGCACGCTAGGCAAATTGTCAAAATCCATGCTTGAAGTGGAAATTATCACCTCTGAGATCACCAATCTCTCTGAAAACACTCAGAGAAAATATTTGTTAAAAGCACAGGAAAATATTGGGATCTTGGAATAGGTTAAAACATGCATAGGGATTTAAATCTCATTTTACCAGTAGTCAATATCCATTTGGTGGTAAAGGAAGCCAAGAGTCTTTCTAGTGTAATTTTGAACTGTAGCAGCAGAAACTATTCGTGTCTTTTTTTTGAATCACTATTTTTGTTTAGTTTTTGTAATCCAGCTATCCACCACATTTGCATTACTTAGAGGTATAACAAAACTACATGTGAAACTTCTCTTAAATATCTTAACTACATGCAAAAGTTTCATGTGACCTTTGCTACAGAAGCAACTTTAATTGACCTTTATAAATGTCTTATATATTCATAAACTAATCACTTCTGAAGCAAAGACACTTTGGAACACACTGCAACTGTTGATGTTGATCAACACATTAAGAAATAGCAGCTGGTTAAGATATAGCACAAGGAAATTCCTAGACATATTCCAGATTCCCACCTTTAATAAGCAGTCAAATACTTAATTGTGAAGGTCCAGTTAGTCACCAATTATCATTTTGGTCTGTTGTCTTAAACCAGTCCATTAGCTCATTGATGCAAAATATGCCTGAAAATTCCTGTGGAATAAAACAAATTAATTAAATAGTTAATCCAACTTTCATAAGAGAAAACTTTTGCAATTTTAAAAATACCAAAAGGTGTTTGTGTTTTATTAATTGATATTAAACCTCTTGTATAATATGCTTTCATGCAGATAAAATATTCATGAATGAATGAATGAAGTATGGATTTTTTTATGTAAAGTATAAAATTGTTCTGAATATTGTTATGCTGGGATGAAAGGGTTATGCTTGTTGAAGCTATGATATATCTTTCTTCTCTTTCTAGATTATATAAAGTTGATGAAGCACTGATAAAATCTCTATTTTGACAGAGTTACATTTCAAAGAATTCATTTGGCAGGTGATAATATTAAAAGCATGGAACCTGATTTTTACTTCTGGTTAATACCATGACTTCAGAGTTCTGCTTTAATTTTGGCTAGATTAGATTGTACTTTTTAAAGGACCACACAAGTTTGTGCAAGGACACCACTTACATAGTGAAATCAATAACAATCTATTATAAAATATGCCAAACTAGAAAAAAAAAAACTTGTGTTTTTCCCTTCAGAATCATAAAAAGGCATCTTTTGGATTAGGAAGAGACAGAATTGGTAGCACTGGCTGTGAATTACTTCTTAGTGTAAAGCAAGTTCACAGAATATTATTTTACACTTATATGAAAGGCTATTATTCATAGTTTAGTGTCATTACATATTATTAGTGTCTTTAAATTATGTATAATAGGTAGATTCATAATGCAGGACTTATTTAAAAGAACAATTGAAAGAGAACAAATTATAACAACAACAACTATGGAATTGTTATCCATCATATCAAAGCTTACTTTAAACATTTATATCTTTGTATCAATCATCAAAGGTGTAATAGTTATGAACTAATAATGCTCCATGTTTTATAAACTTGGGGCACAATATGAGGGCTATGTATCTGCAGTAAGCCTTTTCAAACCATCCAGAGCATTTTCAGACTCAGAAAGTTCCAATCATGCTGCAATGTTTCAGTTCTCTCTTAAAGAATCGAAGGTTACTAATTTTGAATATCAAAACGAAATGTGATCCCTCCCAATGAAGGGAATAAGATTAATGTGTAACTGCAGCTATACATGTGTTAATATATTTTCAAATTCAGAATATATATCTGCTCAACAGACACTTCTAACTTGCAAGTTATAAACCTAAACAATTAAAATAAAACTTAAAAAAATGTTATTTTATATTCAGATGTTTTTAAAACTAATATCAACTGGAACAATTTATTCTAATGGAATTTTAAAGCCTTGCACCAGAGTACTTCGCATAATGCAAAGGAATGCAACAGATTCAACATCTGGTGCAAGAGACAGTGTCAAATTTGTGCCTCACCCACAGGAGGTAGCTGGCATTCCCACCTGGCCCAAACATGCATTAATCCACTGTACTCTGTGCTTTCCTGTGCTCAGGAAAGTCACCCCCAGGAAGACCAGAAGAAGAGGATCAGTGGGACATCACAGGGATCCAAACACTGGTGATATTTTCTTTCACTCTCTTCCTCCCTGTCCCCTCTCCCTCCCCACTCCACTGTCGTCTTTTTCTATTTTGTTCTCTCTCTCTCTCTCTTTGCTCACTGTTAAATAAAATCCATACTATTGACTTCAGCATATAGTCCCATTTGTACCTTAATTCAGGTAGAGGCATCTCTCCAAAAACTAATAACGAGATCACAACAGTTACCCAGAATGAAAGTTAACTTTTGTGAATACTCCTCTAATACTCTTATTTTTTAATGGAAATGAATATGACAGAAAGTGGTCACCCATCACTAGTGGGTAGTGTGATGCTGAAGAATTTCCAGAATTATCTTTGTGTTTGAGAAAGGCCAGGCATATGCTAAGAATACAATTAGCACGGTGAACAAATATGTTTCTTTCAATTTAAAGATTAGTGCTGTTTAGCTACATAAAGCTATGTTTTTATAATAGGTCTTCAGTATTTTTCAATGATTTACTCAGTTGCAAACATAAATACAAAAATATTTTCTCCTGAAGTTTCATTTACACATTTCTAGAGCACATTGTCAGGAAAATGTGCTACGTGAGAAACTTATGTCATATGAAGCTCAAAACTGGCTTTATCATTTACTCCAATGACAGCTGAATTATACCATATAGAAAGGTATTTTTCAAAGGAATGGCATTCTTATACCCTTTTTTTTCCTTCTGTCACATTGTGTGATATTGCTATGCATGCTTAAATGTTTGATGTTTTCCACCAGATGGTTGGAATGTGTTGCAGTCAGGAGTACAGGGTTTTGTTTTGTACCTATCTGCTTTTTACACATTAAACATCTGCACTACAACAAAAATGAGGTAAAGAACATCTGGAAAAAAATCTTTAAGCTGCGTAGCTCAGATAGTCTTTTACTGTTGCATGAAACTGTTTTAATTTGGACGTAGCTTGAATAATTTTTTAATGTAAAACAATTCTGATCTTTCAAGAAGTTAAAGCCAATGCAGTTGCTGGTTGGTAAGCTGCTTAAACAGAAACAAAATTAAAAATTGCCTGGTTTGAATTATCTTCTATACCCTTATAACTCATAGATGCACTAAGATATAAATCTTTAGCAGGAAAAGTACAAAAGCCTTGTTAGGAAAAACTGCTACTGCATATGAATAGGGATATTATTCAACATAAAATCACAAGGCCTTTCAGCACATGAATTTAATGTGCATGTGCAGCAATCTTTCTGACACTATAAAGCTTCAGAGGCTCCATTACTGTCTTTAAGTTTACAATCTGTGCACTAACAGGTTTCATGATAGACAGAGCTATTACACACTCCATTCTGCCAATGTTATTACTTCAGATAAAGAGAAACTAAACAAAATATGTGAAAGAGAAAAAAGTATTAACAGGTAACAAAGTTATTTAAAATATTACAATACATTTAATAAAATATCAAATAATAAAAGACAATGACTGTGTCATTTAAATGATGTATCAAATGAAAATAATAATTTAGATTCTGCTCTTTATCCCTGTGATTAAAACCATAGCTTCTGTAAATTCACTTGCAGAATATCATTGCTGAAGCACATACTTGGAAACTAAAGAAATTACTTCACAAAAAACATCCTTTTGGAGAATATTTCCAAGGAAAATCTTTTATGCCTTTTCCATAAATACTTCTGTGCTCTTTCTGAGTTCTACTGGTGACATTTATGCTGTCAAGAAACATACATTTTGATTGTAGCAATATTTTGGTGTGATTTTACTTGTGCAGACAGCAAAATAAATAAATGCAAACTTTGTTATCATCCATTTGCTTTAAGGTCTTCATATTCAACTAATGTTGATATCTCAGGGCATCTCATACAGGTAAAGTACAGGGCCTATAACTTTGTCTTTTTGTAATGGAAGGCAGATCTGTGTTAAGCTATTTCTAACAATCTAAGCTGCCATGTTGAAGTTAAGGGACCAAATTCTGCCTCCTTGTAACAAGGCAGAAAATTTAATGTTGTAAAAATAGGTGATTAACTTAACCTGAGATTCCCTCAAGAATCCCATCTGGCTTCTGCCTGCCACAGCAGTATTGGCCTCCTTTTGGTGTCCCATGCCATATATTTTGGTACCATGCAGGGGGTCTTCAAATACCTGAGCCTACAAAACAGCAGCCAATACCTAAGCATAAACAGAGAAGGAAACATTCCTAATGATAGCTGCAAGACAAATTTTTCATGGGTATGTGTCTGGAAGTTAAGAGTTGTATGAATCAACAAAATTCCAGTTTATCAAAGCCTAATTTGCAAATCCAGGTAACTGATTCTGTGTATTAAATATACTGCAGCTTTTTCCCTATTCGCAGACTGTGGAAAGAATCAGTCCTTTCAATATTCTCAAAAGCTCATTCAACTATCTAAACAAAACAGGATTCATTCCAAGACTGTAAATTAACTTGTGCAGTCTACCATGTTTGTCTGTCTTGTACAGAGCAATAATCTCCTATAATGAATTATTATGGCATTCTGTAGCACAAAGTACACTTCAAGGGATCAATTTCAGCACTTTCAGATCTGGATTAGTTTACCCATTTCCAAACTGAGCTACACTTCCCATCCCTTTTGTGTATTTTAAAAGACACATATATTTACCAAAACAAAGTATTTTCCTATTTTTATCCTTTAATCACTCTCAAAAGCAAGAAGCTGGCAAAACATCAGGATTGGCATGATGTTATGAATTTTGCACAGATGTTCATAAAATTAATGCAATCTTTATAATTGCACTTATCATTTGGACATTCACAGAAAGGATATTGACTTTAATTATAAAACTCATCTGAATACTAATGAAGGTGTCTTTATTACTGTGTGAGTACAATCTATAATTTTTAATATCAGCACATTTTATTGTGTGATAAAATCATATAATGTTATGCAGTGAGTTTGGGGAAACAATGAAATACCAGTTTTAGGAAAAAAAATAACATTATTATAGGAGCAGCTTTAATTTCCTTGCACCTTGACAAAAAGACCCAATTCAGTCCACCTCTATAACAAGATTTTTTGAGTGACTGCCAGATATGTGGCTGACACGAACAAGCAAAGCATGACACTTAAGGGTGCATCTTTAAAATAGCCAGTCTTGTCCCAGTTACCAGAAAATAGCATAGATTTCATTTTTGGTTTTTTTTTTTTTTTCCTTTAAGAAAGGAGCCCATATTTTGAGTATTTGGAACAATGAAGTGTCCAGTTATTACAGCCTTCCTTCCTTCCTGCCTTCCTGCCTTCCTGCCCTCCTGCCTTCCTGCCTGCCTTCCTTCCTGCCTGCCTTCCTGCCTTCCTGCCTCCGTCCCTCTCCTCCTCTCTTCCTCTCTTCCTTCTTATCTCCCTTCTTTCCTTCCTCATGTACCCCTCTTCTCTCCATCCTTCTGCTCTGCCTTCTATCTCTCCCTTCTCTCTAAATGCCTGCTAGTTGTCTTCCAGATTAAGTGGCTGTTATTGCTTTGTTCCTGATCTAGTATTGAAAGGTGACAAATTAAGTTAAGAATAATCATGACCTGTGCATTATACATTGATTTCCTGACAATTTCTAATCATTGCCTGAAGAACAGCTTTTGCAAGCTTACCACTGCAAAATGTATCCTGAGATTCTACCTATTAGGCCACGAAAGCAATTTTGAAGCTGTTGGATGGCAGATAAACAGTATTGGGCAAGTGGGAGTCATTACAACCTCCAGCAGTTAAGATACCCACTTCCCCCAGTGACTGGTTGGAGCATATAACAGACACAGCTGGCTTTCATCCTGGGAGCTCAGTGGAATAGATAAGGCAGCAGAAAAAGCAGAGAAGTTACAAAGTCCAATGGGGCTGGTAATTACCACAATTATGCAAAATCTTTGTTTCTGGAAATGTGGATTTTGATCATAGAGTTTAGAGAGCATATAATAATATTTACAGATCATAAACCCTAAATAGCATATAAGAAAAGTAATTTATCTCTTTTAGTCTGCAGGTTTTCTGTTGCATTATTCTCTCTTGTCTTTTGAGAACATTTAAAGAATTTTACTTGGTGTTTTTAACAATTTTCACATGTGGAATCCTCCCATGATGCTTTGGTTATATAAAAACTTTTTTGTTTCACATTATAATCAGTAGGAGGTATATTTTAGTACTTCAGGGGAAAATCTAACTGCTCCCTTTTCCTTTCTATGGTACATTTATAATTCAAATGCACATTATAAAAGGAATTTTTCTCTGATGTTTTCATCAGAACCTGAATATTTTGTTTTACCTTTGTATTAATCATGTTGTATCATTGTTCGTTGGGTCATAGTAACAGTTTGGCACTTTATTGGCAAGGAATTCAGAAGCATTTGGTTTTGTGGTTTAAAATAATGATTTCTCACTTTTTTATTTTTTTTTCTTAATTTGAGTAAATATTTTATTAGTTGTCTTACTCTTATAACTGCAGAAGTAATCCATGCATAGTGATCAACTTTAAACTTCTGAGTTCAACGGTTTCATTTATGATCTGTTTGAACTGACCTACCGTCTACCACCAAATATTGCCCTTACTAAAGACTACAGTGTATATTGTGTACCTTGATTTTGTCAGAATAATTAAAAAGTAGGAAAATAATTATTTTAATTTTTTCTTCAAAATCATAACATCATTAGGAAATACAAAATTTTTTTTGATTGAAATGAGACAGAATGCTCAAGAATGAATGTGTGAACAATGCTGACCAGACTTTTTTTCCAAAGCCACCTCATTAAATAGGGTGATGGGGGCTATTTCCTTGAATCAGTCTGAGTTTTGAGCATGTAAGTTATAAACCAAATGTTTATTTTCCTGTTGTATTTTTATAAATTTCAAACCAACATTTTTTTTCTGGTGTCAACACACCAAAACATTGTCAATTACACCAAAATATGATCTTTAAATTCAATTATGTTATTTATATATATAAAATAACTTAAATTAAAAAAAAAAAATAGCCTACAGTGGTGTTACAGAATTCCGTCATATAGTTATCCTGCTAACCATGCACACTGGTAAACACATGACATTATGTTTTGAAAGAAAAGTTGTGATCACAGAGAAAACGAAAGTTTGTAAAGCTAAAAAATAGTTAATATTATGGGGTTTTTTTCCCATTGGATAATTTGCTAAAAAGTTTGAAATTTTGAGGAAAATCAAGACAAAGATCATTAGTTTCTTTACTGTAAAATTTAAAGTGGACTATGAATAAATTCTACAGGTGACTGTGGCACACTTACCTTGATATCATTCTGCAAGTTTTTTTTAAGACAGCAGGTTTTGGGTTTTTTTTTTTTGTATTTGGGTCTTTTTCCCTGCCTATCATTCTTTTGAAGATCAGAGCAAAATTATAAGGGTTTTGGTTTGGCCTTTTTCCTGATTGCAGAGAAATTTACAGCCTAGCATCCATGAAAGGTATGATTTTATTCCATCAACATTAGTTTATTGATATAGAAAATCTTCCACATATGCCAAAGAAAAAAAATCTTAGGAATTCTGGAAAAACTTAACCTATTATAGGTATTAATTCACAGGGAAAATGGCTGGCAGTGTAGGAACCTACAGAGTCTTGATTAAAAACATGAGTTTTCTGCAAAGACTAGAACAATGGATGGTCAAATATTGCCTTTTCCTAGGTGATAGTCAAAACAGTGTCACCTTGTGTAAGTAAGTAGAATCCTACCTTTTCAGGATACTATCATCTGATACCTTAGACAATATTATGAAGCTCTCAGCAACTATTTCCCCCCAGGTATTTGGTAAAGTTTATAGATAATTAATTTAATAATAAGACAAGTTTCTGAGACCATACTAATTTTCTCATTAATAGCAATACACCACAAAAAATCAGACATGATCACTAAAATGCTCTGGACATTAAAATAGTATGATTTGTTCTTGCCAGCTTTCTTCTTTCAATTTGATGACTTAATTTCTAAGTGTTTTCATAGAATTTCTTTTACTTTCTCAAAATAAAACTCTACAAAAATGTCAGATTCATGTCTGTGTCTCCCATGAGCCATAGAATCACCAAATTATTCTGGAGGGATGGGAACATGGGAGATCACCCTGTCAACTTCCTGCTTCACCTTTCTGAAAGTCAGCACTCCTATGTCATGTAGCTTATATCCATCAATGGCCTTATAAATTTGTTATGATTTCTTAGGAAACTTGTTCTGAATGTCCTTTTCTTACTAATAATTCAGGGTAGGTTCGAGCAGCTTTCCCATTTAAAAGTTCAGTTTCCAAACCTTACATTGCTTACAATTTGCTGACTTTTCCTGGGTAAATATAGCTTCATCTACTACAACATCTATATCTTCTAAATTCATAATGTAATATACCAAATGCACTCACAATATATTATACTCAAATGACAACAGATTAAACAAAGTTTAACAGATCTTCTGAAATTTACTAGCATGGACCCCAGTGATACAAAGATATTAATAAATTTTTAAAAGCTTTATTTTCCTCATCTCTTTTTCTTTTTCTGTTTTCTTCTATCCACTTCTTTCCCTTTTTCTTGTTATCTTCTGTCCAGTTCTTTCTTTCAAATTAGAACTTTTTGTGAGTTACATGAAGTGAAAACATTGATGCCTTTGCAGATAAAAAATATGCTCTTATTAGTAATCAGTCATTTCTAAATCCACTTTAAATGAATAATGAAATCTTCAGTGTTATTTATTAATGTTCCTGTGACAAAAATGTGTTTTAGTCAATGTTTTTAAATAGATTTGGAGTCAGTGTGTGCAAATTTACCCTGTCATTGTTCTATTGTAGGGTAAAAAAAAAGGTGATTGGACAATTTGCAGAGAAAGCAAGAAAAGACAATTATTTTATGTTCCAGTCAGTTACTTTCAAGTGACAGTCCTAATGGAAGCAAGGAATGTATTTGATGCAAGTTTGACTAACAGTGTTGAGCTGGCTCCAAAGTCACTGTTTTACTAACTTGAAGATAGAACTAAGTCAGCAGTTTGTTGTGCTCAAGGTAAGGAGGATTCACATAGGTCAATCATTTGAGTGTAATAAACAGCAGATACAGTAATTCTGCTTGGCAGTTACACTGCAGGCATCGAGAGCTGCAGCCGCAAATCAGCACTGCTTACTCAAATGCTCCATGACTCTTCCTATCACTTTTTCCAAAGGATGTCATCATTCAATGAAATGAACATGCTGTCACTACTAAAAATATAGAACTAAACTATAGCTCTAAAGAGTTGAAAGCCACTTGAACCTATATCATTCTCCATTCTACTAAGCCAAACCACTTCTATATTTTTAATATTTTGATGCAAAATCCTACTAGCTTTACTTACTGATCCCCTTATTTGTAGTGGACTATACCTTATATGTAGTGGAAAAAGACATAAAACCCACACTGATCTTAAATGATATGAATAGAAACAAAGAAAATAATACCATTTATTAAAAAAAAAAAAAGATAGCATTTTTTAGAGTTTGCAAAAGCTAAAACAAGCCAAATCTGAGTTAAATTAAATTTAACTTAAATTAAATTAAACTTAAATTTCTGTATTTTTTTCAGCTCTTTAGCCTGAATTTTATGGAGCTTTAAGGCTCATATATGTTGTCAGTAAAATGTATAGAAAGTCTTTTAAGCAAAGATCAAGCACTATAAATCTTTGTGTCTGTATTTTAATAAAGGTAAGAAAGTTAAATTCCATGAAAGAAAGGCTGATTCGTATGTGAAAGCTTGCTGTGTCAGTTCAGGTAAATTGTCTGTAGATATCTATAAAATACTTTCTCTTCACAGATGCTGGGACTATCTCAGGTGGTTAGAGCAGGTGCTGCCAGCAAGGCTGTGGATTCAAAACATGTATGGGCCATTCAGTTAAGAGTTGAATGGGATGGTCCTTGTGGGTCCCTTCCAACTCAGAATATTCTGTGAATCTGTGTTCTTTGCAATTTCAGTTTTAACTCTGAATCCAACCCAGCAGTCCTAATAATTGAGGGCTATTCAACAGAGAACATCCAGTATTCAACATTCCAGTCTACAAACTTTCTTCTGTAATAAAAGAGGAGCTGATGTGGAGAAAGCATCAGTGTTGTATGAGATAAGAGAAACTTTGGCAAGAAAATCATCAGGCAGAGGTCTGTGATCCCTTGATGTGAAAAGAGTTATCAGGTAGAAGCAGTGGAATGTTATAGTTGTAGCTTGAGGTGATGAGGAGAAAGGGGGATCCCTAAAACCCTCTTATGCAGAATACAACTTTTCCATCTTCAAAGATACTGCTATGGGAAAGAGAGCTGCAGAAAGGCACACTGAATTGAGAAAAGTATCCTATCACTATTCTCCCTGATAAAGAATCCCAACACACCATTCTTGTAGACACCCTTTAGGTACTGGAGAGGAAAGTGTTCTATTTTATGCATTTCAGATCATTTACTCAACACAGCCAAGGAATCAAACATCTGAATACCTCCCAACAAATTCAGCTAGGATTTAAAGAACTATTATAATTCATATATTTTCACTTCATAAGGAAAGATAATTTGTTGCAAATCTTACCAGCTTTACCTACACAGAAAAATTAAACTTAAATTTTTGGCACAGCTTACTGTCAAGAAGCTTTCTCTCTTTCTCTCTCTCTTTCTCTCTCTCTTTCTCTCTCTCTTTCTCTCTCTCTTTCTCTCTCTCTCTCTCTCTCTCTCTTTCTCTCTTTCTCTCTCTCTCTTTCTCTCTCTCTCTTTCTCTCTCTCTCTTTCTCTCTCTCTCTTTCTCTCTCTCTCTCTCTCTTTCTCTCTCTTTCTCTTTCTCTCTCTCTTTCTCTCCTTACTTTCACCTTTGCCTCTGCCTCTCTCTTTCTTCTTGAAGATGTGTATATATGTCTCATGCATTGCTTACATATCACAAACACTGAAGAGCTCCTCTAATCCTGTCATACTTAAAATTTAATTTTTTTTGCAGGTTTTTATCAAGTTTTTTTTTTTACATTTGACTGAGTCTTAGTCCGGAGAAGAAGTTGATTATAAAATTTAACTTTTTTTTCAGACCGATTTCAAGGTTTTAGACTGAGTATTTTGGTTCCACTTCAGAAAGACCTAGTATAGGGAAAAGAACATTGTGAAAGTGATATTCTTCATTGAATTCAACATTTGTGTTGAATTCACATTTATTGTAACCAATTAAAAGTACTGTAGAGTACAAGGAGTAAGAATGGTCTTTATTTCTGATTAGCAGGTAGTTATATCCTGAATTTAGAAGGCCTGCACTAAGTTAGGAAGTGATGGAGAACATAAAACTCAACTGTAAGTTGATTTGGAAAGCAGTTGCTGAACTCAGATCATCCTAGAAATAAAGCACCATTAGGGATGGCATTGTTATTTTTGCCTATAATTTTTTTTGGTTTTTAGCATGTGCTATCAGGATCATGGACTGTCTGACTAAGGTATTCATATACTCAGGTAGCATCAATTATGTCAGAGTAGGTGTGCAGTTCATGACTTATAAGATTCACTTAGCATGAAGAAAATTCATATTTCTTGGACTAAAATTCAATTAAAATTGTGGGAAATTAAACCTCCATAATATAAGGTTCCCTGACTGTTAACCATTGTCATCTAAAGGGTTTTGTTTGTTTGCTTTTCTTTTGTTTTCTCTTATTTTTCCACTCATTATAATTATTAGACCAAGTAGGAATTTGCTATCAATACCCAAAACCAACAAACAAAAGTCTGTTTCTTGTAAAGTATTGATTCTGCTGTTCTTCATCTTAAACATTTCATTCTTCTTAGTAGGATTATACAAGATAAAAGACCAAGTCTTTAACAAAATACCTAGGAAAGCTTTAGCAAGTTCAAAAGCCAGCATTGTCAGTATTATAATAAAACCCAAATAAGTTAGCATCTTGTATAATGATGAACTTTTTCCAAATTAAATGCCAACGCTGCATTGATTTGTATCATCCACATATGAGTATTTCAACATTAAATTATGCAAGACTTTAGCTCAACAGAGATGCAATAGTGATGTTTGATATTGAACACCTTCCAACCATGAAAATGATTCAGGTTTAAATGATAAAATATGAATAGTGTTTGGTTTTAAGCAGCCTAGTTTAATGCTGTTAAAGCTGTTACAATATTTCATTTCCTGAGCATCTTCAGATCTAATTAAGCAAAAAAACTGATGTGATGTGATGTGATGTGATGTGATGTGATGTGATGTGATGTGATGTGATGTGATGTGATGAATTACTTCTGGACTACCCCAAAAACTGTGGTTTTCATGCCTTGCTTAAATGGCTTTTTTTTTGTAGCTGTTACTTAGGCTGCTCAGGGAACTCCAGTCTGGTCAGCCTTCATTCTCTGGGAAGGTGATGGAGCAAATAATCTTAAAAAGCATTTAGACCTGGAAATTTATTAAAGACAAGAAGTTAATAGGCAATAGTCAATATGGATTTCTGAAGGAGAGCTAGGACCTGACCAATCTGATGGCCTTCTCTAAAGAAATGTCTGTTTTGGGGGATGAAGGAAGAGCAGTGGAAACTGTTTATTCTGTCTTTAGTATGGTTTTTAGCACTATGTCCTGTAGCATCTTCCTAGAAAAAAATATTAAAAATGGATTACAAAATTGGTCAATAAAGTGGACTGAAAACTGCCTAAATTGCAATAGTTGGTGGCATGAAGTCCAGCTGGTGGACAGTCAGTAGTGGTGCTCTGAGAGTCTGATACGGGGTCCAGTACTGCTTGAAACAGTCAGGAATGACCTGGGCAATGTGACAGAAGCGCACCCTTAGTCTGCAGACAATATCAAACTTGGACAACTTCTTCAGAGACCAGATGGTTGAGCTGCCATTCAGAGGGACATCAACAAACTGCAGAAACAGTCCAACAGAACCTCATCAAGTTTTTCAGCACAAAATTCAAAGTGTTGCTCCTAGGAACAAATAATCCCATATGCCAGCACATGCTGGGGACCCACTGAAGAAGATTTGCTTCACTGTTCTGGTGAAGAAGCTGAACATGCGACAGCAATGTGCCTCTTGTGACAATGTAGACTAACATTACCTTGGGAAGAATGCAGTCAGCAGGTCCTTCCTGCTCAGCCCTGCTGAGACACATCTGGAGTGCTGGGTCCTGCTTTGGCCTCCCCAGACAGATGGACAGAGACTGGAGCAAGTTCAACAAAGAGTCACAAAGGTGATAAAGGGACTGGATCACCTGGCATACAAGGAAATGTTCAGAGCTGCTGTTTTTCACCCTGGAGAGGAGCAGGGTCAGAGGCATCTGAACTACATAAAAATGCATGATAGTCCAAAGTAACAGGAATAGACTCTTTTGAGCAGTGTCCAGCGAGCGGACAAGAGACTAAGGGCACAAACAGAAAACATGAGAAATTAGATTTAAAAATAAAAAAAAAACACTTTCTACTGGGAAGGTGGTTAGAGACAGGAAAAGGTTACACAAAGGCATTGTGAGGTTTCCACTGTTGTAAATATTAAAAATTCAACAGGATGTGACCCTGAGCAATAAGACCCAGGCGACCTTGCTTTGGTCAGGGGAAGTTAGACTGGAAATATGTCTCTATTTAGGAGGGTTTTTCACTAAATGAAGTTTAGGTTATGCAAGGAGCTTAAAACAAGTAGATTCAAGATAATGGCATTAAACTATTGTTGGTTTCCAAGGATGAAAAAGCATCTGAATCAATAAAGAAGGGAATCTGCCATAAAGACTCTGTGAAATGATAAAGCAACTACACTGAAATAATATGAAGTGTTTAGAGACTACAATACACCTGCAATTGTTATCCAAATGAAATGAGTTTAGTGATTTAATCTGCAACAGGTTTAAATATATAAATAAATAAATAGAAAGGAAAGTGGATCTAATATGAAACAAGATTATATACTAATGAGTACAAAACATCCGATAGTCCTGGAAACCACAGCAATCTGACCTGAAATGATTCTGTAATCACCCAGGGAAATAACAGCTTAGGGGATATCTTTAAAGTGGCTCTAGTTAGCATGTTTATTAGACTCACAACCTCTGCTCACAGAGCTATGTGGACTATTAAACCACACACTGAAGTCGTGCAAAAAAAACTTCCAAAAATGTCTGTAGTAAATACTTTGTGCACAAACAAACAAGTAAAACCAAACCAGAATGTTTTTGTTTGTCTGGTGAAGCATAGATATGAAAAGGTACGAGGAGAATAGTCTCTTAGTGAGTGTGTGTAATTCTTACTAACAATTGTTAAAACATTTTGATAGTGTTTGGTATTGTTTTATTGCTAGTATTTACATCTAAATAGAATTTGAAGAGCTCTTTTTTTTTATATTACCAAAGAAAGAAACTGCACACAGGAATTTTCTTCAAAGCAGTTTGACCAGCTCACTTTAACTTTTAGAAGTTAAGCATAGTTAGCTTAACTTCTAAAACTACTTTGGCCTATATAAAAAAAAAAAAAAGATGCCACCAAAAACAAAAAACAAGAGACACCTCTTGAGAAAAGAAAAACTATTTTCCTCACCTAATGCAAAACAAAAGGTATTTTTCATCTCAAAATATTCATCACCATTCCAATGGAAAAGCTTTGATATTGAAAAGAGAAAGTATTAAGTAATTCATGCAACAAAACCTCACCTAAAAAATCTTGTACTGAAGCTCTGTGGCACATTGTATGTCATAGGCAATAATCTATTTTAATTAGATGGATCTGAACTCCTCTTTACAGGCTAAGGGGTAAAATGGCTATTGATTGAATTAATGAAAACTGCTCTAAATAATGTGCGACTGAAATATTCTTGATGGAAATTTTGAGCACATTCTTGAGTTTTTATGTAGCTCTTATAATTTTTTTTTTTTCAGTAGGATCACAGTTTTCTGTGTGTTTAGGGGGTTGTGTGTGTTTATAATCATGGTATGTAGTAATCCCTAGATTGATGTCAGTACTGTCACCTTTGTGAGATACAAAATTGTTCATCTGTGTTGCTGACTTTAGTATTTTCTACAGCTGAAAATTTTCAAACTATCTGTTTAAAGACATGACATGATCACTATCACAGGTGAGCAACAGCAGCACCAAACAAGGTCTCTTTGAAAGGTTAACACAAATTGCTATGAAGATACTGTTTTCTCCTCACTGTCATATTAAAGGCTTTTTGTTAAAAAGTACAGACCTAATATCAGGTGAAGCATGGCTTTGTTCAAGCAATATCAAGTCAAAAAAGTTATTCAAAAGTTGCTCAAAATCTGTTAGAAAACCTAGAAAGAATAACAAAACTTCTTACCCATGAATAAAAAATTACTTTTGTAAGTGAGCCGTATATGAGAGAGCTTCCTGACCATCTGTCTATGATGCTCTCAGATCTAAAGAAAGACTTTATAGGAACAGCAGTAATATCCTATTTCTGGCTCATTTTATAATAGGGCTCATGTTATAGGTAAGACAACTACATGTGACCTTTTCTAGTTGAGCTAACTTAGAAGTATGTTTAAAACAGCAAAAAAGGAGGCCATTCAATAATTTGAAAATCCAGAAAGTAAATTTGTACCACTGTTTCCAGAACAATGCTGACGGCAATATGTACACACCAGATCAGATATCTTCAATCTTTTCCTTTCTGCTTCTAGTGCATTTCACAGGAAGAGAGACTAAGAGGTATTAGCAAGACATTCTATCATGAGTGTTCCAGGTAATCTGTGAAGAATTTCTTTGTCTATATTTAGTAATGAACCTACTTCTCTGTGCATTTCAGTCTCCACAGTTTCTTAGTCAGTCTTTTCTAAATGCAGAAAACTTGTATAATTTTATTAAAATTGGAAGAACTGCTACTAATTTACATTTCTTGAGATCAAATCTAATTGCCATTGATGTTGACAGTAACACTTTGTGTTTTTATATTGTTCTTAACTTGCAGATCTCACACTGGTTACAAATGAGATGATTATCTTCATAATCTCTATTTTTCAGTGACAATAATTGAAACATGAGATGCAAAATGATTTGTTCAGCATCTCTTAAATCTTGTACATATATTTTTTTAGATTGTATTGCCCAGTTATAGCCTTTTCACAAGAACATTGGACCATGATGAATCAAGAAACACATTTAATATAAATTTTTTTCACCAGGTTTTTCAAAATTTCTTGATATTTTGTCCAAGACCCATGGGGGACATTTTTCAGTTATTTTGATAATTTGGTGTTGGGGTTTCTTTTGGAGATGTGTTTTGTGATGATGATGGCGACTATAATGATGAAATTAGTATTATTTATAATAATTCAATATATTAATTGGTTATTTTATTTTAAAACCATGTTGAGAGTGTGTTCCTCTACTTAGTTCAATTAATTAAAACCAAAATAAAAATGTTGATAATTTCTCTAAATTTAACTTAAAAATTCAGTTCTGAATGCACCAACTAAAAGGAATGGTGAATCTCAGCTGATTTATTGATGACATTTAATAGTTTGCTTCAGAGATTTAAATTGTGAAAATATCATTATTTATAACATTTCCTTTTAAGAGGTCTAACTGCATTATGTTTTGTATAGGGGTGAAAAAGAAATATTAACTTATTCCCTTTCACTGCACAAGAAAAAAATATCATTCCATATTTTGGAATAGCAAAGAAAATGTTGTTTCATATTATGAATAGTTACTTTGTGCAGCCAATTTGTACCATGTACAATTGAAGAATAGAATTTATCTGGATTCTACACAGGAGCGAATGTTTATGGACATAACAATATTCAGAACTAGGAATCCTTTAAACAACAATTGAATGTGTTGGAAAGGATAAATATAAACACAAGCCAAATAAGATTAGTTGAGATTGCAAAGAAATCTTTCTTAAGTGAAAAATACGTTATTAATTCATCATGCCCTTTTCTTCCCAGCCTGGTTCACAGGCGCCTGGACAAAATAAACACAGTCATTCATCCTACCAATGAACTGTCTCCAGAACAAGATGTAAAAGCAAGTTCTGATCTCAGGAGTTGACACAATGGGGTTTCCTCTAAGATTACATAAATTGCTCAGAACAGTCTTCAGTCTTCAGGTAAACCTCTTCAGTCTTTTACTCAGTAAATTTTGCACTCATAGCCATGCCAGATCTATGTAGGGATTTGGGCAACCTGTCCCAAGGACCTAGCCTCACAGTTTTGTACCAATAACATTTTCAAAGCTAAATCTGCTTGACACTATTTTTATTTTTTTTTTCAGCAAAGAAGAGTGTTGTTGATCTGCACTGTCTCTTAAATCTTCCTCAATGCTGTGTTGTAACTCGGCAATGTAGAGGCCCACAAACTACATTCTTACACTAGTTATCATCCCTGGTTCTTCTCTTACCAATGCTTTCAAGCCTTTATTGATCCAAATGCATGCATGAAGCATATAAAATCCAGAAATAAGGCATTTTTGAGAGTGTTAATCACACCATAGGTTCTGGTGTGAGGAAATATCCAAATTATAATCTGCTCACTTCCAAAGGGAGTGTAAACACTGGTTTCACAGTAAATATACTATCCTTGAATAAAACATTATACATGGTCCCAAAGATGCAGTGTTTTCTCTGTTTTATACTTGAGCTAGCTCCAGAACTTTCATAAGTCACTTTAGAAAGTCTAGAGAGATGACTTGTAATTACAGTCCTTCCAACAACTCCAATTTATGTTTTCAGGCAAACTAATGGCAGAAAATTCCCTAACCCAGATGGCTTGGAGTACTTTAATAACTTATTTAAATTCATTCAAATGCATACTAGCAGAAACATCAGATTATTACAGTAAGAGTGTTGTCCTTAATATGGCAGAAAAACTGAAGACAGGACCTGTTCTCTTCCCATTCTTCTCATTTCCTTTATTTGAAGCCTGCTTGTCAATATCTCCAGCAGAACAGCTCAGAGATTATCCAGATTTGTCAAGTAATTTACATCTGAGATCACAAAATGGTGAGTCAGCTACAACTCTACCCTACATCATCATTTTTTCGTTCTTTACATACAATTATGAGAAGGCACCATTAGTGCCCAAAATCTATTTCAACAAGCACTAAGAGAAAAGTATTGCAGAACATAAAAAGTATCCCCTAGAAAGATGGTTCAGTAGGTAATCTGATAAAAAATTTGCCTTGGGTAAGGATACTTAGGTTTTTACTACAATTGCTTGTAGATGTTGCTAACAAATCCCTGAAATTAAATGTGTTGGCAGCTTGAAGCAAAACGATTTGACTGCTCTGGTTCATTTTATCATGGCAATTATTGGTATTGTACCCAAATTGCTGATCTAAAGAAGGTGCTATACAAATGGAAATTGTTGTTCTGCCACTCAAGAAAGCATTAACACACTTCATTAAGCTAATTGAAACATAAAGATCTCATGGCTGATTGAAAATATTTGAACTTTGATCTTTTTGATTGTAGAAATAGATATACAGTTTCCTTCTAACATCCTACCGTTTTTTCATAAACTTTCTCTGTATATTTTTAATCATGATACAACATCAGTAGTTAAGCAAAATTGTAATCTTGGCTTGGGTATTAATTGACTTGACATTTTTTAGAGATATGGTCTTGTTCACTCAATATTTGGTTCTTTATTTCCTGAGCAACCCTTCAAGAAATACACTCAGTTCTGAAAGAACTGGGAAGTGAAATATTTTTCATAGCTTCTAAAAAGGGCTTATTCATTGAGACATGCCTAAGAAATTAGAGTGATAATTATTTACCCTGGTTCTTTCAATTTTAAGCTGATAGTGAAGCAAAGCATCTGTGTGTCAGGGTCCTGAGGAACTTAACGCCCCTGACCAGCCTCACCTGAGGGCTTTCCCATTCCTTTCATGGGCCCAGGACTCCATTTAAGCTAAGCTATGATGTTTCAGTCCTCAGGCTAAGGTTATAGAGTAGTTGTGCTGTTCTGTAAGGTTTTTTTACTGATTAGATATGGACTCCATCTAGCCAGAAGTTCTGTCTCATTTTACTTCTGCTTACACCTTCCTCCTTGAGCCAAATGGCCTTTGGACTGGTTTGTTCCTTTTCCTTTCCTGATGTTGTTGATGTACACTTTTTCCAGCTCCTAGTGGTGCCTGTGATTGTCAGACTCCATGAGACTGCATCAGCTCATGAGAGCGTGGTCTGCTCTGGGGTTCTCCTCAGCTGGGGGATTGTTGTCCCTGCAGGGCAGTTTGGCTGCTCTCTGACACACACACAAGTGATTTATTAACGTTGAGCAGTCAGAGTCCATGCACCTGTCTGAGGTACTCTGATGTTTAATCATGCCAGTGTGAAATAAGACCATTTCTTACAGGACTCAATCAACTGATCTGATTGCCGTTCATACTAATACTGGGAAGCCAATGGCATGGCTTGCTCACTTGTAAAATAATTGCAGAATAATTACTTTTAGGAATATTTATTAGCCTAGTAGAATTTCTAATTCAAGATATTCAGAAGCCCAGGATATCTAGTAGAGAATAACGTTATTTTCCTAAATTTAACTTCTGAGATCATGCCGGAATCAAAAGCTAAATGAATTATGCAGGAAGGTTGGTGTACTTATGGGTTTTTTTCATGGTACCAAGGAAAACAGTAAGATATTTTTCCATCTGTTCTGTGTTAAAAAGCAGATTTTGCATCTGATGTGTACTGAAGAAATAACAAGACCTTGTAAGACATGAGATCTCTGAGCATTCATCCTTTTCTAGTATTCTCTTGATTAGAGTTAGGAGTTTTCTCTGAGAATAACCAGACTTTCTGGATTAAGTCAACTAAATAATATACACATTGGAACCACTTTCACAGGGTGTTACAACTAGAGGCTGTTATCTCTGTTCCAACTTTTCTTTGTGATTTGTGCAGGAAAGATGCCACAGGTCTCACGTTAAAGGTTCTCTGTGTTATTGCTGCTCTGGTCCTCTTGTCCTTCCTATTCAATTGAGCAGGATCAGCCAGCATCCTGGAGTCCTTGTTTCCTTATTCTCTTTATCTGTGGTGGTTGGTTCTTTTTGTTATGTGAAAGGTGGCAATTTCATCCACGTGACACAGATGTGCTTCATGGAATCTTAGTCCCCTTGAATTGAATAAGTCTCTTCTGAAAGTTAACTCTTCACTAAATTCCTTTTTGCATCTCCTTTGGAAAGGATATTGTGTGATGAACAACCTCTTTGTGAGCTGCCTGAAAGTCTTTTGTGAACCAAGTGTGAAAAAATTCAGTGGCCCAATGTACTCCACTACTTTAAACCAAAACCTGTTTTTGCAAGATTACTAAATTGAAACATAATTTTAAATAGATTTGCACAGTACTAAAATATTTATGCCTTGATTAGTAACCTGGAATAATATGTTACCTTGAAAAAATTTTAGTCTTTCTTTGGTTTTATAATAGAGCTGATGAATAAACCTCTTGCTCTGAAAATATTAATTATTCTATTCATTCAGTGAAGATGCCTGACAGATACTATTTGGTGCAGGAAAAGATGAAGGAAAACAAGTAATATAAGGAAATTATGAAATTTCTTCAGTTCCATAGTTTCGTGGAAGTAATACACCACTATCATGTGCCTTAAATCAGAGTGGGAAGCAGATCATTACCCACCATATAGGTATTATTTTAAAAGTATTTAATCCCTGTGCTGAGAAGAAAGCGCTTGACATTGTTCCTTAAAGTAGAAATCTTATGCAGAGTACCTTAGGATCAAGGCCAAAAACTACTTATTTTTTCTAGCCTAGAATCTAAGCAATTTCTGCTGTCTTTTAATTCTGTACTTCAAACCCCTCTAGCTCTGACTTTGGAATCCAGGAGTGAGAAGCTGGATTTTTTCATATAATTAGAATGATACTAAACAGATTTATTCTGCTTATGTCATACTTGAAACAGGTTTTTCAATTACTTTCATGGATATTGAGAAAAGTGGAGAAAAGTAAGCCATCCAGAATCCCTAGTGTATTCCAGAATCTTTAGGAATATGTACTGATTAGTCCCCAAAACAATACTTCATTTGCTGTCACATAGTCATAACCACATTATCCCTAGCCTAATTCTGCTAGTTTTGGGCTTTAACCTAGCATGAGGCCTTTAACCCCTCCCAACATTTGCTTTACAGTAAATTCCATATTTGTTTCACAGTCCTGGTATGAACAGCTGAATTTCAGTGCTTGTCTCCTTTTTATGCCAGTCCTATTTCATCCCTCTAGCCTCCTAATTTGTTTTTTCATCCCAAAATACACATTCCAAAACTTTTTTTTTTTTTTTTTTCCTCTGCACTTAGACCAAATAGTTGTAGCAGCAGAACAAAGATTATTTCTCATTTTTTTCTCTCATATTTTGTATCCAGAGGAACACTGGACACAAAAATTGAAGACAAAACTTGCTGTTAATATGCATAAAAAAATTCATACCTTTAACAGAGAAATGTTTCTGTAGCAATCTGAATGAAATAAAAAGAATATGTAAAGTGAAAGCAAATTAAAAAGCATCATGAAAAAGTAAAAAAAAAAAAAAAAAAAAGACCTTGAAAATAGAAGGTTCCTCTACAATAAATAAATTCATTTTGAAATGTCACAGGAAATCAAGTGATAGTGCAATATTCTCAAATGGCTTCTGTTTTATATTCAGAGCATAGTCCTGCTGAACTTACATATATTCAGCCATTTTGGATAACAATTTTAGAAGACTTTAAGCTAATTTAATGTTTAGAATAAGAAGGTTAAAGAACCCTGACTTTCAGCACTTTCTTCCTGCAGATTATTTTAATAATAATGACACATTTAGTTTTATTTAAAATGTTCTGTGACTTACTGAAGCACATAATTAAGTCAAAGGTACCTGAAAGCAGACATCTAAAGACCAGAAAGATATAAGAAGAGCAGTCTTTGTGGGAACTTTTTTTCATTTTGAGAACAAGACTTTTAACTCCTCTTTAATAAAAGAATCTATTTTTGTCCTCCTGTATGTTTTGAATGATGCCATTTCTACTACTTTGGTATTTTATTTTATTTTTGTACCTTACAGAAACTTACAGAAACAGTATGTACAGAATAATATTTTAATTATATGTCTCAATGTAAAATGTTTGGTGAGAGGAACTAATGTTTTTCCTTATTTAAAAACAAAGAAAAAAAAAGGTAGAAGAGACATCAGAGCTTGGCAGCAATAAAATAAAACCAAATACTGATTTGTGTATAAAGTTACAAACATGAATTTAATGAGCAAAATTTTTCTGGTTTAATGAAAAAATAACAAAATAGCCTGCATTGGAGGAGAATCACAAGAATCAGCAAGTCCAACTCTCATCTGAATGGCCCATACAGGGACCAAACCCATGACACTGGCATTTTTAGCACCAGATTCTAAGCAAGTGGGCTAGTCTCAGGGTCAAATACCCATGGAGAAGGGAGGTATCAACCCCACTGCCTCTCACGTGCTGAGTGCTCTACCACTTGTGCTAAGAGTTCATTCAGGGATAACTAGGAAGTTGCACATTGAAAGTAAGTGGCAGAGGCAAGAAAATGTAGAAATGTTGGAGATAACAGAATCATGTCAGTGCAACAAAACTGTGAACTGCTAAAAAAATATCAAAGCAAGAAAAAGTGTGGGTTAGCTATGTGTACTAGAATTATTGACATTATTTCTGATATGGGAAAAGGACTACAGTAGAAGTCATCTGGATCAAAACTAGTTTAGGAAAATGAGATAATATAAACTGTTTCAGTTCTGGAGATTTCACCACAGAGTTAAAGGAATCATTTAGATATGGTCAGATTTGTATCTGTTAAAAACAGTGAATGTGTTACAGAGGTAAATACCGGTGATATTATGCCATAATTAAAGTCCTGGAATTCTTAGCTATCAATTAGAAACCAAATAATAGCACTGACTCTATTCCAGATATTACTTAATGAGGTAGTCAAAATTGTCACAAAATTACGCTAAAAGACTTTTAAATTTATTTTAGAAAGCACTGAATCTTTTAGATGAGGTGGTTGTAAATTTTATGGGAGACCTAGCGACATTGAAAAATCTTGTACTTACTAGTCATTGGCTGATTGTGCTCAAATGACATTTCTAATGCTTGGAGGTCAAGACCCAAAATGAATTGTCTAAAGAAGAGAGTTAGTCAATTAACTCAATAAAGGAGGAGGTGTGAATTAATTTTTTGAGGCTTTCTGGATTTCTTTTTCTATGAAATCGGATGCTGTTTTTATGTGCTGAAGCAATCATAACAAACTTAGAGTACTGCATCTCCACCTGAATGAAAAAAAACCAACAGAACATTAAAACAACATCACAAAAAGGATATTAAGAGTTAGCAAAAATTCTACAAATTAGATTTGAAAAAAAGAGATCTCTCAAAGGACAATAGACACTTGTAATGTAACTTGCATCCTTCCCCACTGAGTTGTAACTGCACTGCAGCCATACTTCCAATTACTACTTTCCTTTTCAATTTTAAGAGCCAGGGAAAATATAAGCACCAGGGAGAGCCAATTTCTTTGCAATATATGAAGATAAGGAGGAGTGGAAATGGATAGGTAGGTTAAGCTAGTAATAAACATAAAAGTTTTAATTAAATAGTTAGAAGCTATTAAAATCAAGTCTAATTCTGTTCCAAATCTCAATGTAACTTTCATTTAAATACTACCTCATGAGTATAAATAATCAGAAATTTTCCTTAAGAAAATTAAACCTACTTCACTTTTGGCGATTTTGGTTCTTCTTTGATTAGAATAGAGACAGAAAAATTCCTATTATAGATAATGTTAGGATATTAGTCTGTATATCGCCTTTATCTCGGCCCTCTTTAAGTACACCTTAAAACAAAAATTTTATTGTTTGAAATACTGGTTCTGTTTTGAGCTTTCCTCTATCCTTCTGTTATCATTAATTTTCACACTTCTAAGGCTGGAAGTAAGACTAGAACTGTCAAATTTAAAACAGATGTGTGTTATCACAAGGTATCTTATAGATGAGTTTATCTTCCCATTGCACACCTATTAACTGCAGTAAAGTCACTGACCAAAACCACAAAAAAACTCTTGCATTTTTCCATGCAGTCTGTTGAATTTCAGTGATTAATTCCTCATGGCAATGGTCTTTTATTTTATATTAAATGTATACAAAATTACTCTTTCATCAGTGGAGAGTAACAGTGTGTGAAGGAAGTAAATGTAATAATAGGCTCAGGGGTTTAGATAATAAAATGTTCCCACTCCAGAGCATTTAAGCAACAATTTAAAGATTTAAACATTTCAGTGATTTTGGTCCGCATGACACTAATGGAGAGGTCAAAGGCACTGTTATTTTCAGGGAAAAGCCATGCTAGTAGAAAAGCATGTCAGAAAAGTGCTCAGTAAAATAGAGTGATAATAAACAAAGAATAAGTGGAATGAAAAGAATACCTAAGAAGAAATATTCACTGACAGTCATTCTTACTGCCCAGGCAGTTTATGTGTGCAAAACATAATGCTGGAGAATGAGATGGGAGTACTCTACTGGAGCCATACTACCAGCATGGTTCCTGCCACACAAAGTCTATTGACAAAAAGCCTGTAGAAGGACCACAACAAAAACAGGGAAGCATTATCTAATGTAAATTGATTGGACTTGGCAGGTTGTTTTGCTGTACCATTTGGTATACACTCCCCATGTTTATAGATAAACATATGCTAAAAACGAATGCCAAATCAATTGCCTGCAGGTAAAATGAATTTGTATGTTGATGTAGTAGAGGAACGGTAGGAGGAAAAGCAGGCAAAGACACAGCCCCTTCTTGACCCTATTTGTATGCAGGGAGCTGAGCATTCAGTCACATCTATCTGAATTGCCTTTGATCACCTTAACTTCTAGGTTAATTGCTCTATCAAACAAACTGATGTAATAGAGGAAGAAAATATGTAGAATCAGTAATACAGAACTGAGAAGAAATAGTAAAATGGAAAACTTAGGTAACTTTTTCCTCGTACTACTGGTGGTAGTTGTAGTATAACCATCAGAAATAGTGAGCCAAATTATCATTTACAGAGAACCTGTGGGTAGTATGCCTGAAAACACTACAGCAATGTATATACCATAGAATTCACAGAATCAAAGAATGGTTCAGGTTGGAAAAGATCGTGTAGTTCCACCCCCCCGCCAAGGGCAGGGACACCTTTCAGTAGACCAGGCTGCTCACATGCCCTTTCAGCCTGGCTCTTCATACCCTTAGGAATGGGACAGCCACAACTTCTCTGGGCAGCCTATTCCAGTGCCTCACCACCACCAGTGAAGAACTTCCTCCTATTTTACTGTCTTTTAATTCAAATCCATTCCCACTTGTTCTGTCACTACGTGCTCTTCTAATGAGTCCCTCTCTTGCTTTCTTGTGTGCTCCCTCCAGGTACTGGAGGGCTGTGATGATGTCATCCCAAAGCCTTTTCTTTTCCAGGTTGAACAAAACCAGTTCTCTCACCCTTTCCTCCTACAAGAGGAGAATATCTTGGTGGACATCTCTGGACTTGCTCCAGCAGTTCCATGTCATTCCTGTGCTGGGACCCCAGGGCTGGATGCAGCCCTGCAGGTGGGGTCTCAGCAGAGCAGAGGGGCAGAATCCCCTCTCTCACCCCACTGGCCACACTGCTTTGGATGCACCCAGGACACAACTGGCTCTCTGGGCTCCAAGTGCACATCACCAGCTCATGTCCAGCCCCTCACCCCCAAGTCCTTCTCAGCAGGGCTGCTCTCGATCTGTCTGTCCCTCAGTTTGTGTTGATAATGAGGGTGGCCCCTACCCAGGTGCAGCACCAGGAACTTGGTCATAATAAATTTCATTGACTATTTCTTGAGCTTGTCCAGGTCCCTCTGGATGGCATCGTATCTCTTAGGTGTCTCAACAACACAACTCAGTCTGGTAAGAAACTCACCTGGATTGGAAACAACTAGTTCAATGGTTGCACTGTAATACTACTTAGAGGTGTTAGAACACCACAGAATACACTTACTGTCCTTCGGGAGATATGATATTCTAATGTGTTTGAATTCACTGTATTTTTAATAAAAATTGAATTATCCTGTACTACAAAAAGCTTTATGGTAAATGAAACCCTTCCTCTTCTAACACACTGAATATGAGACTGCCAAACCCATGGGAGAAGGTTGCTAAAAACAAGTGTCTTCTGGTGCAAACAGACCAACGCTTTTCGGAGTTGTGACAAGGAATAAAACCGAGCTCCTGGTTATAAAACAAATGTAGAAAGGATTTTTAACCTTCTGAATTTAACCCTGTTTTTAAAAAAATCCCCACGAGTTTTTATTGCAGAAGAAACTATAAACCAAAAGACTGCTTATCAAAGTATGTCTTCAGAGGAAAAACTTCAACAATTTCAAAAGAATATAAAAGGATCCTCCTGTATAAATACACACAAGTAAAGAGTTCTCAGGGTGCATTTCTCTTAAGAGACATTCTCTGAAGAATAAGTGGCATCCATGTATATTTTCTCTTCTTTATATATTTTTCTTCTTATCAGAGAGAAAAGTACTCAGTAAGAATGTTGATTTTTATCCTTAAAATGAAGTTCAAACAATGAGAATTTAGGTTTTAAATAAATTATCACCTTGTTCTGCAGAAAGATTCTGAATTACAGCTTATCCAAGTAGAATTAAAGTAAAATAGAATCATTTTCATACAGAATGGAAATTTTGGTTTTCCAGATATACTGGCATTAAAAATTGCACACCATTTTTTCCCAGTGATCACACTTCCAGACAAGAGAAAGGAGAAATGCTGAGACTAATTTTGATTGAATTTTAATTATAGTTTTTAAATTTTACGACTGCCAAAAATGTACTTCATCTATTTATATTAATTATATATATTCTGTTATATTCCTATTCTATTCTATTCTATTCTTTATTATATTTATTATATTTATTATATTTGTTATATTTATTATATTACAGATGAAGTAATTCTCAGATTACTTTTTCATGGGGACAGGTTTGTGTTAGAATTCAAGATCGCTATATATTAAGGGATTCTTATAGTGTTAGATGCAGATAGTTTCTTCAAAACATAAGTATTGGAATTAGTAGTTTGATAGCTGGATATTTTTAGACTATTTAAGCAAGAATACTGCCAGCAATTTGATATATGAGAAAAAATAAAAGCATATTTATGTCACTGCTCCTTGTCACAAATTTTGAATTAAGAAAACTTAAAAAAATAATGGCAAAAACATTAATTTGTTTTTTAACATCCATTTAAAAAACAGTGATTTCATATAAAAATTCTGGCTGTTGTTGAAGTTGCCAAGAGCTTTAATAAAACCACATCACTGTTTAGACCTTGACTTACATTTATATAAATATTTTTTACTTATGGTCAGGAAAAATTGCACATGTTCTTAAATGCAAATTTACAGTACACACTTTCACACCTGAATACAACTTCTACTTCTAAACTAATACTAGTAGTAAACTCTATGTAGCTAGAGCATATTACATACTAAGACAAGGTGCTATTTGTCTTATATTTGCTCTTTAATCTGATGTACACCAAAAAAATATGTGGAACAGCTTCAAATAAACATTGTGAAAAATAAGAAAAACAATCTGCAAGGATGAAGTGAAAGGAAAACAAAAAGTTCAGATAAAAGCATAATACCAGTGGAAGGAAAGAATTTTATCTATTTCTGAAAAAAAAGAAAAAATGCCACTGCAACAGAAAATCAGAAAATCCCAAATGAAGAAAAAACCCAACAAATAAGTGGGTGAAACAAAATGCTTGATTTGCTTGGTTGTTTTTTTTTTCAGGTGGTGGAAGTAAAGTTTGAGCAATGGTTTGAAACTGAAAAAAATGTATATGAAGAACCAAAAATGAAAACTTGGAGCATTTTCAGTATTTCTTAATTTAAAACAGGACTGTGATGACAAGGATAATTTTTTTCAGAGCATGGTGGTGATTGTGTTTTAGGCCTTGCTTTCTCATATTAAATATAGTCTTCCTCATTTAAATATCATTCCTATGAAATGGATCTGATACTTTAGCATAGATTACTTCACCTGTAATGGGGGAGAAGGGTCTTCTGTACATACCTGGAAGCTTCTAGAGTTTTCCTTCCCCCTCTAATTAATACAGCTAGAGTCCTGGAGCTTATTCTACATTGTACTGACATGAGCTAACATATAAGCCTCTGCAGTTCACAGGAGCCAATTATACCTGCTGACTGTCTGCTGGTAGCCATGGTATCTGCAGGCTTTGCTGTTTGTTCTCACAGCAATCTCAGAGCTCAAATAAGCTCAGACACTGGCTCAGCTAGTTCAAAATTCATGCTGCTCTGGCTTTTGCAGAGGCATCACACTGCCACTCATTAGGGACTGAAGTGAAGGCTGAGGAGCTCAGAGGGTTTTCTGCTGTGCCAAGTCGTCTGCACAGGAGCAGGAGGGATATATTTCTTAGGCTTATGCAGATGTTTCAACAAAATTTAGAGAAATTCAGAGCTTCTATTAATGCATCTGTTTTTCATCTAAATGTGGTTTTATTCTCTCTAGTTTATGAACAATGTCTGCAAACAATATGTGTTTTCTTGTTGAAGAAACGACTTCTTCTTTATGCTGTGAGTTTAATTTAATTTTAGATAGCAAAAGTAATAGAGTCAAAGCGTTACAATCTATTACTAATCACTAAATTTGCACAGGTAAACATAATTGGCCCCCTGTCATGTCCCTGTCCTTGTTTCATGTGTTTGTAATTTGAAAAAAACACCTCTGGGAGGAAGATGACTCTATCTTCATTCTCAGTTGAAGTGTGAAAATGGCTTTTTTTCTTCTAAATCCAAAGGAAAAACATTTGAATTTGAGATATTAAAAGGTTTTGAATTATTGATATGAATAGACGGACAATTTGAGTCAAGAAATTTCCCCTTCACTGCATGAAGTTAGCATCCAAGGGAACAAACATATTGTACAAAAGTAAGAAAAAATATCTTATTTTTAGGTAAATTACCATTAGATCTAAACACTGGCATTGCCCCATACAAAGAAGGTTGAAATATTTCCAGTTAAAAGGTTCACTCTGTATTATTCTGCAATTCATTTCCACTGGATGGCCTTTGCAGAAGTGTAATTGAGAAACATTAGTGCTTCTTCCAGATCTTCATCTTTTTGCCTAGAGGAGTTTCATTCAAGTGTTGGCTCTGATTGCTCACTTGTGTCACTTCAGAAGAGAAGGATCTGTTTCTTTCTGAGCTGCATTTTCCTCTTACCTCTACCAACTGGAATTCCTGTTAAGTTTAGAAGTGTGGGCCTCAGGGCTTCTTTTCCTTTTAGTCTAAAAAGGTCCAGTGATTCTAATACTTGAGCTGTATACAGACCTCATTACATAATGTCAAATATCTACCCTGAAAACCTCAAGAAAAAAATGAGCACAGTTTATTTTTGCAGAGTTTCATTTGCCCTAAACAGTCTTTCAACACTATTGTTTGTCTAAAAAGTTAAAATTAATACAAAGTCATATTTCATCCTTCAAAAATCTAAGCTTCATGATTTTCATCTCTATTTCCAAAGAAACTACAATGAATTGATATTGTGAAATGTCCTTGAATATAATTCTCTCTCCACCAATTCAGTTAATATTTACTATCCAGTATTAACTGACACATAGAATAACATGATTTTCCAGCAGGATAGCTGAATATTGAGATAAAAATGTCCAAAGCATGAATATAATAATGCTCCACTGTTACTTTCTAAGTTTTTTACTTTGCGCTAGTGTCTCGACATCATATCTATCAAAATTACATTAAATCCAGACAATCCAATGTTAGCTATTTTCACTAAAAGCTGTTACCTCTTTAATCAAATAAGTAGTTTAGAGTTTCAGGTTTTTTATAGAGTGAGTGCAGGGTTTTGGATAACTGAGCTTAAAAATGAGAAGAAAACAAAATGTTCTCCTGTTTTGTAAAAATTTTTAAGACACAGTTTTCATAGTCTTGTTGATTGTCATGACATTATTTGAACCATGCAACATAGCAATGCATTTTTTTTATTATTTCATATGATTGCATGAACTTTCTAGGTGCCCACTGGAGTTGAAGGCAGAATGCCTTGCAACAAATCACAATTATTATTATCACAATAATTCTGCATAGAATTCCAGAAATACTTCACTCAATGTGCAAAAATTAAACCTACGCATCATCACGTGTACACAACTTTTCTCCAAATAAAATCTTGTTAAGTGAGTAAATCTTGATTATCACAATCTGTCACTCATTATGTTTCCCATAATATTATATTTTCATTTTACAATGTCTTTAGAGGCAGTGTAGTCCGTCCTTACCAACATTCTTGCATTCTTTCACAGATTCGATAACAATTGAAAATTATTTGATTTTTCTGCAGGGAAAACACACACTTTAATGTAAAGGGTGGAAGAACACTTTTTACATTAGAAGAAGAAAGTCTTGAAAAGTGGAATATCTGAGGAATTAGCATCTTTAAAATGACTTGGTTTTTTATTTGGAAAAAAATTCCTGGAAGGTAAACACATGAAAATAACAGAACTGCTAAAGGGGAATAAATGTCAGTGCATTCTGCCATTGTCCTAATTGTTGGAGGCAATAGCAGTGAAGCTAATCCATCATGTGATGTGTAATATATTCCACATCTTTCCATACCCTTACTCTGAAATAAAGACATATCTACATGCACATACACTTAGATATCCAAAGTGTAAGACTTGCATTACACTTGGTTCTTCATCTCTAACACAGCACTGAATTTCAAGAACCAGTACTTCGATCTAGTACTGAGAAATCCAGAATAAAAGACAATAACATTTCCAAGAAATAAATTCCTGTGAATTAACTTCTTGAAATGAAAAGGACAGTTTGCCACTGTTAATACAAAAGAGATGGAGATGACTTTTATCACTGCTTTTTGCCAAAGGCTTATGTGAAAAATAACAATCTTCCACTTCAATTATTTCACAAGATTAGAGACAATTATATCTTTTATCTAGTCATCTAGTAAACCAGTGATATTATATCCCTGAACAGTAACAGAGATGTCTACATTTATATTTGTTTGCTCACAGTATAATCTCACAGTTCTGTGATGTAGAAGGGAGCATTTAAAATCAATACTGACCTTTGCTATTCTTCAGCAGTGTGAAAGTATTTTCCATGAAACATATCCTGATCATATCAGTTCAATGAACTGCAAAATTTGTTGATTTCAAATGTCTTTAATTCTATGGCAGATAAGTTCTACAGCCTTTTTTTGGGACTCAGTATGTACTCTTGATAAAAAATAAAATTATCAGAGCCTGTAAAGCTATTAATATAATAGTAATAAATTTTGATGAAAAAACACATAATGTCCTAAATATGATAAAAATGTAGTCAGGAAAAACAATGGTAAAATGCTCTTATAAAATAAAACACGGAGAACTTAATTAGGTCAAACAACACAAAGGCTTACCTAGATGTATTTCAAAATAAACTTGGTTTCCCTGCTTTATTTGTAGGATGATTAGAACAGGCCAGAAAGGTCTTCTGTGACTTATCAATAGATATAGTAGTACACAGTATTGTAAATCTAATCATAAGTAAAGCAGATTACAACGACTATTGCAGTGGGGTAGGCTGACCCTGGCTGGACACCAGGGTGCCCACCAAAAATGCTCTATCACTCCACTTCTCAGCTGGACAAGGGAGAGAAGATGCAAAGAAAGTCTCATGGTTTGAGGCAGGGACTGGGAGAAATCACTCAGCTTTTACTATCACAAACAAAACAGACTTGACTTGGGGAAATTATTTTAATTTATTACCAATCAAATCAGAGTAGGGTAACAAGAACTAAAAATAAATCTTAAAAACTACCTTCAACCCATCTCCGCTCCACTGTGGATCCTCATGGGCTGCAGAGCCATAGGTGCTCCAGCATGGTGTGTGTTGATCTGTTGGAAGGTAGGAGGGCTCTGCAGAGAGACCTGGAATGGTTGGATGGATGGGCAGAGTCCAATGGGATGAAGTTTAATAGGTCCAAGTGCCAAGTCCTGCACTTTGGCCACAACAACCCCCTGCAATGTTACAGGCTGGGGATGGTGTGGCTGGACAGTGCCCAGGCAGAAAGGGACTGGGGGTGCTGGTGACAGCAGCTGAACATGAGCCAGGCTGTGCCCTGGTGGCCAAGAAGGCCAATGGCCCCTGGCCTGGATCAGGAATGGTGTGGCCAGCAGGAGCAGGGAGGTCATTGTACTGCACTGGGCACTGGTGAGGCCACACCTGGAGTGCTGTGTCCAGTTCTGGGCCCTCAGTTTGGGAAGGACATTGAGATGCTTGAGTGTGTCCAGAGGAGACAACGAGGCTGGTGAGGGGTTTGGAACACAAACCCTGTGAGGAACGGCTGAGGGAGCTGGGGTTGTTTAACCTGGAGAAAAGGAGACTCAGAGGTGACCTTATCACTCTCTACAACTCCCTGAAAGGTGGCTGTAGTCAGGTGAGGGTCAGTCACTTTCTCCAGGCAGCAACTGACAGAACCAGAGGACACAGTCTCAAGCTGTGCCAAGGGAAATACAGGTTGAATATTAAGAAAAAGTGTTTTTCAGAAAGGCTGATAAAGTACTCAAATGGTCTGCCTGGGAAGGTGGTGGAGTCACCATCTCTGAATGTGTTTAAAAAAAGATTGGATGTGGCACTTGGTGCCATGGACTAGTTGTGGTGTTAGGGCTGGGTTGGACTCAATGATCTTGAAGATCCCTTCCAGCCTAATCATTGTGATTTTGTCATTCTATGGTCTGCACCAAGCACTGCAGAGCAATCACTGCTTCAGAATGTGGAACACCTCCTCCCTCTCCTTTGCTGACCTTATTGTTTGCAGAGCTGTTTCTCTCACATGTTCACACTCCTCTCTCCAGCTGCAACTTGATCTTGAGCAGTAACATTTTCCCTCTTCTGAATCTGTTATCCCAGAAGCGCTGATGTGTTCAGCCTTGGCCAGTGACGTGCCCATCTTGGAGTCAACTGGCATTGGCTCTGTCAGACATGGGAGAAGCTTCTGGCAGCTTCTCACAGAAGCCACCCCTGTAGCCCCCTCCTCCCCCCCACAAACTTTGCTCTGTAAATTAAATACATGCAGTATATTCTCCTTTCTGTGTCACTGAAACACTTCAGTTGCTGTTCATGGATAGGATGATGTGGTCATGTCTTTGTGGAATCAACTGTAGATATATTTACATTTCTCTGAGCATAGAGAGCTGCTGTGAGTACTCTGTACGTGAGTTTTCTTCTCTTTCTGTAACCAGATGAAGGGGAGCCCAGATAAAGGTTTAACGGGTTTTGCTGATTTAAATCTAAGTCAGCCAGAAAAGATGTTTTTAATGAAAACACTAACATGCCTAAAAGGCAGTTCATTCAATGGATATTATGGACCCAGAAACACAGCACATATTTGGGAAAATGTAATAATTAACTGCATGATTTTATTGATTTAGTGGGTAAATATTAAAACTTTTTGGACATTGCTATATTGTGACATCTAATTGCAGCCCTGCATATAAGTCTTCACAGTCCAGAAGACAGCAGCTTGCATAGATGTTAGCTTCTTCAGAGTTTTCCATTTTCAGAAATGATTTAATCTTATTTTGTTCTGTATTTGCTCTGCACCCTCAGATTATACCTTTTTTGTTATGAATTAATAATAAAAAAACATGCTTAGAAAAAAGCACTAATGATAATAAAATGATGATGAATAAATAGGCACCAGTGATACATGCAACATACAAAATCATGTCATGCTAAAACAAATGTTTCTAGCGTCATCACTAAGTCTTCTTAGAAGACATTGCTTTTACTGACTTACCATTTGTAGTCTTCAATAACCAGAAAGAGGTAGACATATAATAAAACAGTAACCTTCTCTTCCTTGAACCATAAATATGGCAACAGCAAGAACATATATATGATAGCTAACTACTTTTTCTATCAAAATTTCAAATTTGTAACAAGTCTTACTGTTTCAAAGTGACTTGTTTTTCAGTGGGTAGTTATTTTGCACTCACAACATTGAAGTTAATAATGCATTTTATTGCCTCTAATAGGTGTTATTCATAAATTTACTTTTAAGTAGAGCAAATTCCTATTTTTAATTCTTGAACCACTGGGAGCTTTATTAAATTGGTTCTTTACTTATTAATTCATCTTGGCAAACAACTTATACTATTATTTTTCTTATGATAATGATACATCAGAAGACAAAAACATATAGAGAATCTATCCATGCCTACTCTGCTTTTATAACCTCCCTTACTATTTATAACAATGTTAATTAAAGCTCTCATGATGTAAATCACATGATTTTCATTCTTAAAATTTCAGGAGCACATTATCCATTTTGTAGTTTACAAACTCTTGTTTTGAACTTTAAATAAGGTTAATATCTCTGTTCACATTGGGAAAACAACACACAATATTATTTTAAAGAATAAATTACAAAAATACTAATTTTAGCTTTTGAACAGAACACTTCTGTTTTTTCTGAAGCTAAACAAACTAAACCAAGAGTTTTTATTATCTTTGTGCCCAGTGTTTAGATCACTCAAATAAGGTAAGTCCATCAAAAATTTTACATTAATTTCACTAAGAGAACAAATTATATAATAAATATTTTGTAGATATGTGTTATGGCTTCCTGACTACTAACTAACTTTAGAAAAAAAGTCAGTTTAAAGCAGCAAGACTTCTTATGTGTTTGAAGTTTTGGTAGGAGAAGTAGTTAAGTTTCATTAGGTTTTTCATACTTATCTCTTTGAGATGTTAGAGTCAATACCTTATTATGAGGTATAACACTGTCTTTTCAGTGTATCTTTTATTCTGAAGAGACACCACTCTAGATCCCTTCCACAGATTTCTTCAAGTAAAAAAGGAAATACAGGTTTGCTATAACAATGTCAGAAAGTATTTTGAACTCATATAGCTGAATTAATTTCTCCAAGGTACACATCATGTGTGACTCATTAAAAAGACATTTTTTCCAGTAAGTACTGGATTCTTCATTTTCATAGAAAATTAAATGTCTATATTATTAAGAATAAACCACCTACATACTAGATGGTTTTTTATGTTTTTGACCTATTCTCTGGGACATGCTCTGGTTGCATGATGAGTGAAAGGGGAGGAAAAGAAACAATTTTTGTGGCACTGTGATTAATCAATAGATTGAAGACTGACTACTACGTTGTGAAGTTGTCATTGATTATTTTAGTCTAATGAAACAAGCTACTGACTTGAGGTAAATACCTTGCATAATTACTGTGTTAATTTGTTTAACATTTCTATTACTTGAAGTCTTGCCAGGTTCCTAAAACACCCTTTAATTTTTTCTCTTTTTTCTTATTTTTTTCTTTTCTTTAGCCCCATTAATTAATTTCTGAATGCTGCATTCCAGTAAGGGACACACAATGTTTATTTCTCAAAAATTAACTACTTTTTACCTTTTTTTTTTTCTTTTTTTTTTTTTTTCTGAATGGATAAATTTTCCTCAAAAACCCCAAAAAGAATGTTCAACAAATAACATTTTTTTATGTCCCCTCATTTCTGTTTTGTAAAGCAGAAGGCATGGAAAACTTACCTACTTAAAGAGTTTAATGAGAACATGTTTGATACAAGACTATTTTTTAAAAGAAATTGCCATGCAATAGAAATGAAACTCTTTTCTCTTCTTTAAGAAGATAAGGTTTTGAAAAAAAACCAGGCTGCTAAGAGGTTAGTTTCACTTTTTGTTTTTAATGCGGTAAATCAGTCAATGGTCAAACTGATCATGGATTTCATATGTTTTGGAAATAACAAAGAAAGAGCTCCATTAGATGTTGGAAAGCATTTTTTTGTTCACCAGAAAATGAAGTAATGGTGATGCATTGTTAACCTGCTAACCTTATCCTGATTTAATGATATCTGAAATAATGCTGAGATGATAAGCAGGGTCAAGTAGTTCTACAATTCTCTGAGTGCCACATTCTGTGTCTAGAATATTTTCTTTTTTGCCTGAGAGTGAAACAATGCAGAGAGCACTTTGTTTTATTTAAATCTCCTGATAATAGAATAACAGCAAGAGTAAATGGCAATTAAGAAACTCATATTAAAAAAAAATCTTCTGAAGAAGTAAGCTATTGCTTATATTGAAAGCAAAACTCATTTCATTATGGAAAGGACAGGGACTAATATTAATTGGATTAAACACCCACTGGACATTAAATAAGGCCATTTCTAAGTAGTTTTCTTTATGCTGGTGTACAAAAGACAAATTAATATGCCATAATGAAGTCTGAAAATTTTCTTTTATCAATCCTTAATGTTATGTGAAAGCTGCTGTAGTCAGAAAGAGCTGGCATCCTTAAACATGGGTTGTATCACCAATGTATTTCTGACAGAGCTTTAATAAATTCACTGTTCTTAAAATTCATGAAAGAGATAATAATTGTCAAGACCTTGTGGACAGAAGCATTTTCTGCTTTGACAAGTAGCTCTATGTTATTCAGGACTGAATGATGTGTTCAAATTCCGCTGTCAGGTTTGCTAGCAATATGCATCATTCTCCTTTATAATCAATATCTTCAATGGCTGATGACTAGCAGGGGACCAGAAGCGTGAGAACATTTAGCTGCTTGTCTCACCATATATTGTCATTTAACTTCATCTTAGAAACTGCCTTCAGATGTCATTGAACAAAAGTAAGATGATACAGACCAGTACATTGAAATTAATCTCTTTTTTCATGTTGATACTACTTTTATCTGGGTTTAAGTCAACTCATATTTTCAGTGAAATTAAAGAACAGTCAATACCCATGTAACTAGTCCTTTATGAATTCTCTTTTGTTTTCAGAAACATTATATATATATATTATATGTAGTTACCTACCAATTCATTTATTTGTGTACAAAGAAGAATACATAACACCAATATTTTTTATGTATCTGCTAAATTAGGAAACTTCAGCTTGTCATACACATATTTTAAGAGAATGGTACTTTACTTTGTATAATTATTGCTGATCTACCAATAATATTCCATTCATTCATTGTAAAATATATTTGTAAAATATTGCACTTAAAATTCTTAATTCTTTTTCTTAGATGAGTAAATACTTTTTACCACCATTAAACTGCTGTTCACTTAGGTTGATTCCATTTCTTCTGTATGATTGTTAAGTCCTTCCTTTACCTTCTGTAGCTCCATACTTACTTGGTGAATTTTTTAAGAGGGGCTTAAGGTACTTCAACCCCTGAGGAGAAACAAAGAAGAACCTAACAGTGTTCTCAGTAGGTTGAACCACAAACTTTTACCCGCAAATTTTAGAGCATTAGGGTGTAACAAGGTACTTGGCAAATATTAAAACAACAATAAATCAAAATGAAGCATTTCTCAAGGCATTGACTTAACAAACTCTAACCCTGGTTGCAAAACTCGCCCTGCCTGCACACCCTATCTCACACACACACACACACACATAAACCCTTCAGTTGTTTTGACCCAGTAATCATTTTCTCCAGTCTCTCACAACATCTCAGTGTAATCGAGAAATCAAGAGCAATGAACTTGGAGTCACTTCTCACAACTTATAAAAGCATGAATGACACTAGTCCATCTAGACTGTACAACGATTTAAAGTTCCCATATTTCACATAATTTTTCACAGCACAGCTTCATTTTTTCAATAAAATTTTAGATACTTTGTATTCTCAGAGAACACTTGTTTCAAGTTTTGTGATATGCATGACATTGATAATAATTTATTCTACAATGTCTTTTTTAAGTGACACTGACATTAAGCAATAGTTTAGCATTCTTTAGTTATTTTTTCTTAATCACATATTAATATTTCCCCTACCTAAATCAGCCTGTTTGCTCTTCCTGGATATTTTGTATAACATTACTTCTATGTCTATTTACTGAAATTTCTGTAGTGTATCAACATTCCTTAAAAACACATTTTAGGAAGCCACATATCTTCTCATTCAGCTTTTTTAAGTCCTCATACAAGTCCCACATACAAGTTAACAAAACTTGATGATTTAAAATTTTCCATCCCCTATACACTCCCATTAGAATATTACATTCCTTTACTAAAGGAAAATTAGGTGCTTCATCGTTTTCATATAATATATTCCTGTTTCCCCCCAAATATATAAACTGTTTCTTGAGAACTTCTAGCTCTTCTAATTTGTACACTTTCCTAATAATTGCATAAAATATCGCCCCATCTCTCTTATTTTAAGGCTATGTTATTTCTGAGATTTCTTGTGCTCCTGGTCTAATTTGAAAACATCTAGTTTCTAATAGTTTTAGTATTAGTTTTAGTTTCCTAATTCTTAATTTTCCTGGATGCCTGCAGACCTCCTTGATAATTGTCTCTATGCATGAACTGGCTTGAAGTTTATTTACCTTTTTCTATTCTAAGTCCTAACATTCCTGCTTACACTACTCAGTGACTCATCTAAGGCAATTTGGATATTTAGTCATGCTAGATATCTTTGACCAGGTTAAAGATCAAAAATTTGTCATAAATAACCACTGATTTGGCAATTTATACTAAAGGATGGAGATTATTTTATACAAATGCATGTTTAGCCATTTATTTATCTAGATTAAAAAGATAAAATATTCAGAGTCTAGAAACACTTTCCACTGTATTTATTTTGATTGTGAAAAGAGCTTAGGAAAATGAGGAGATATAATTCTAAAGTGAGATCAAATGTATATTCAATGCATTTCCAGCTTGTGATGCATTTGATGCATAATATATATATTTATTTAATTTTCTTCTTTTCTTTTTACCTTTCTATTACTTTACCTTTTTAATTCTTTATGTTCTTTATCTGCTTCAATGCATCTGTCACCCTAAGCAGCAAAAGGTGAAATATTTAGGATTCTGTAAAAAAATACACCTACATGCTTGAGTGATACCATTCAAGTCACTGGAACAAATCAAGACAAAAACCCATCCAAAAATTTATACTGATATGTATATAAATGCTAAACTCTGCACAACAACTTCATCTGTCTCAATGAGTCCTTTTCATTATCATGCCTTCAAAAGATGGACTACATTACCTATTAACCAATCCATTTCCAAACTTTTCATCTAAATGAAAATATTTGCAATGCAATATATTACCTTAACATACAGTTTAACTAATTACAGTATCCATCATGGTCCAAGTTTAAGGTTATTTTTGTAATGAAGCATTAATTTCTATCTTTTTAATCAGAAAACAGTTTATACATTTACTAAAGCTGTATATATATATATATATATGGGGTTTTTTTTCCTGATTTCCTGATTTGTGTGATTTTAAGACATTTCCATAATATTTGAAATAGCATGGAATTTATTCAAAATGGTATAATTTGTTCCTGAAAAGTATTTACCTGGAAAGATTAAGAAATCATGAATTTTTTCTGCATGATGCATTAGATAAAATTAAAGTGCAAATGGAAACTTTGAATATATCCTCTTGTTAAAATGGGTAAAACAAATGTTTTTTTCTTCTAAGTGTTAAAAGTAAGATTTCCATTTGTGGATAAGCATGTAGAGAGCACTTGTTCCTATGTGGCTTTACTAAAGCTCTAATTTAGTAAATGTACTGAGATTGGCTTGGATTAAGATGCCTTTCTTCATAGAAGCCCATACTTTGCTGTGTGTTGTATTTGTGGCTAAATTTGTGTTAACAGCATGGTATGTTTTGTATTTTGCTGAATTATTCTTGCACAACAAACATGGGGTGTTTGACTTTTTTCTCCCCAGTCGAAAAGTAAATAGGCAGGAGCTGAGAATTTTGGAAGGAATGCGACCTTGACAGCTGGCCGTAACTGAATGAAGGGATATTCCTTGACATGATATTGTGTTCTGCAATGACAACTCAAAGAGTGGGAGAGGAGCAAGGATCAATGCTTGTGATTATGGCATTTCCTTCCCAAGTAACTGAAATATTGGTGTCAATTACTCTGCTGGCTCTTCAAAATGTTGAATGATATTCACCTATTAATAAGAAGAATTAGTAGGCAAAAAAACACTTTCATAACTGTTCGCTCCTATAAAGGACAGATTTGTAATAGCTATTACAAGTTTATCTTTTACTTGTTGCCATGTCAATGAAATCCCTCATTTTCTTAGGCCAGTTCACCTACAGCTGCTCTGAAGCTTCTCAGTAACACTCACTATAATGGAGTGAGTGGAGAAAAGGAGATAAACTGTGGTGAGATGCCAGAAATAGATTTGAAGCCTGCGCTGCAGGAGGGCAGTAGAGAACAAAGAGAATTGAAGATTTAAGTCTGTAGGTGTTAAGGATCTCTTCAGTACATGGCTGCCACACTGAGAAAGGAAAGGATCTACCCTGGCTGTCTATTTGGTCATGGTCTGTTAATTAGCTCAGTACACTACTAAGTATTTGGCATTAATAATCAAGGTTCTTAATTTTATTTTTTTCATATATTGCATTTTTGAGAGCATTTTGAAAGCACCAAGTGCTTTCCAGTTCTGGTGAGAAGGATGCATTTAGTCGTGGGAGCTAGATGGCAAAATCTCTGTGGCTTTACACTGCATTACACAGAAACATAAATATCGGTTTACAAAAGCACATAAGGATGAAAACCTGTTTTGGTCTGAACTAGAAATACATCAGAGTTCACTGCAAAGATAGTTGTTGGTAGCAACTCAATATTTGGCCTGAGGATCTTTAATAAACCCAAATTAAACACCTCCTGCTTCCTCTACTTCATTTATTCTGTGGAGGAAAACAAAATCATATGTTAATTTGAAACATTAAATGCAGAAGTCAGTTGGAGAAACTCAGTCCAATTAACTATTCTAATTTTTAGGTGATGCAACCTGTAGCTAGATTTTCTTGTGCCACAAAAAGCTGACACACTGAACCATGGATCACTTAAAAACCAGTCTTCAGACGTATCCAAAATGGCATTGTACATCTTTAAATAAAACTTAAAAGAGTTGTTTACATCTTATTTTTGGCAGAACGCAAGCCCATCTAAGCTTTAAGATGCTGATTAACACAAATGAGAAGCTCCAGGAGTGTGGGAGCTTTATCCATAATTTAGAACATTTTAATTAATACCACAATGAAATTCTGCCACATATAAGTATTTTGCATTCCAGATTATAATTAACACATTGCTGAAATCTCAAGGGAAAAAAAGCAAAAAACAAGCAAATAAATAAAAAAAACACAAGCAAACCAAACAACTATATGAAATAGAAAATAAGTAGTTTAAAGAAGAAGCAACTCATAACACTTAGTAAAATTGACGTAATTCTTAAAAATACATTTGTAATCTTTATAATTTAAAGGAAATATACCAATTTTGTAACCTCATGCACAGATGAGTTTCTGTTTAATTTATTCACTTATGATAAATCCTTTTGATACTAATTTTTAAAGTCTATGGAAAACAACAGAACCCCTTCACAAGATTAAGAAACAGATGCCTATTCATCTTTATTTATTTAACCAAATGTAGCAAACAAACAAGATTGAAAAGACTTTGTTTAATGGTGGTAGAGGATCTGTCAGTCACATTGGGGTTCTGTTTTGCTTTGGTTTGGGCTGGTTTTTTGGGGTTTTTTTGTTTTGATTTTTTTAATTTAAAGCATTTATTTTTTCAATTGCTTCAGTGTAATTCTGATAATTAGTGAATTTAGGGCAGCATTTTGGACATTTCCTTGGTGGAAAAAAATTTTTCAAAGACCTAAATGGGCCAAGGTAGCAACTATGAAGTGAGAATCAGGTACCTAAAATAGACATAATGCTATAGAGCTGGTGAAATAAAGTAAAAAGCATAAAACAAATAAAAAAATGAAAAAAAAAAAAAGAAACTCAGTACACTTGTCTGAATATTTGTTATCTTTCTTTCCACCTGCATACAATGCTCACAATTTCCATGCACTCCTGCTTAGGATTCCATTTGAAATTGCCACAACAGGACAAAAAATTTGATCTATGTATGATAATAATATGCAAGTTCCTTCAACTTGGGAATGCTCTTATTTATTTCACTGGTGAATGTTGTTTCATTTGGATTACCATACTCCTCTAATGTAGTAACTATTAGGCAGTAAAAATGATAATAATACAGGTTTTATGTCTTTTATTTCTTTTGTTTCATTTTAACTTGTTTAGTCAGTTTCCCTAGTGTTGGTGGAAAACGTTGTGGATTCAGCAATGTAAATTCTACCTATTATACATATTTGTTAAAACACCAAGAGCATTTCATCCCTGGGACTATAACTTTATTGATCATTGACTATTGTTGCTTTAGGAATAATAAATAATGAAGCAAATAGCCATTTACATTTTTAAATGAGAAAGCTTCCTCAAGAAAATTAAATAAATTTAAAGTGGAGATGATTTTTTGTTGATAATATGCTGGATTAATTGATTTCTTCACTGATACTACATACCTTACCAAAAATGTTGCCAGAGGTGTAGCATGAGTTGGACAAATTACTTAGATTTTTTTTTTTTTTTAAATGAAAGAACTTATGTCTTATCCAGAGTTCAAATTCTATCCCTACAAGTTTAAGCTTAAACTTAGTGTTTGTGAACCTTCAAGATTTCTTGGATGACTGTGAATGAAGATAATGTTCCAGTTAAAGATGCACAATTTATTTTGTATTCTTAAGAACATAGGCATGGATCTTACTGTTTTTCCTTATTTAGAAATATGTCCACATGACAATTGTGTGTTCTACAGCATACTTGGCTTAATGTAGTCATTGAAACACTGTCAGTCAGATGTTTTTCCAAGGCCATCCATAGGAGGTGGCTATGAAAGACAGGTGGAAGATCGGAGCACCCTGCTCCACATGCCGACACATTGAGGTGAGTTTATCACATCTAGGCGTGTACAGTGTTGAAACTGCACAGGGTTTAGGGAGACAGACTCCTACATTTTTATACTGATGTGTCTGAATATGTTCTAAGTACTTACACTGCTTTTATAGGCAGTGGCTTTAAATGATACATTTAAAGGAATCTAGAGACTGACTCAGCTAATGCAATTACTTGCCCCTAAGAAACTCAGGTCATATATAAAGGGATTACAAATATCAAAGGCAAGAGATATCTGAAACTTGCTCCAGTAGGAGACTGAGGCAAATATGGCAACACAAATAGCACTAAATGCCTATTTTCACACATCTGAATTTCTCAGTAAAGGGATTCAGTGTCCTGAGCACTGGGTACATCTAAGTTTGGCCTCCAGCTATCAATGCACGAAACAATGATCTCCTGTTTAAATTTTGTCATACCGACCAGCTGACAACTTAGGGTATTTCAAATACCACACTCCTGTGTATTCAATACTGGTACTTTTCACTAATTATCTAATTTAAGTACAGTAAAGTTGTTTTGTAGGCTCCATCAATGTCATCTACTTAATCACTATTGAGTATAACAGAAGCTTAGACACCCATCTTATTTTCAGACACTTGTATTATAGATGGCTAGCTGATTATCTGAATACACAGTTGAATCTTGCCAGAAGTCTCTTAGAAGGGATCAGCATTTGAATGCTTGCAGAAGCTATTGGCAGCCTTGAGGACTACAGGATATCCAGAGAATCACAGAATCCGAATCACAGAATAGTTAGGGCTGGAAGAGACCTGTGCAGATCATTTAGTCCAACCTCCAGTAAAGATCCTTGTAAAATGAAAAGGCTCCCAGGGTTCATCAGTATAAGGGTTTTTTATCAAACACACAATATCTTAGAAACAGAATGATACAGCAATAAATTTACTCAGAATCTTGGTTTATTTGAAAAGTCTGTATACGTCCATGCTACTTAATTAAATTCTGGTTTCACTCTTTAACATTGCATATGCTTGCACACCAGTATATGAACTCTTAATATGATCTTACTGAGTCTCAAGTGATATATTCAATAGGCTTCCTGCTTGGATCATTAAAATAAGTTTTTCTATCCTAGATAGTGTGTTGGAAAGAGATTAGGATAGGAAGCATTGGGATTTTGAATGGATAAATTAGATCGAGTGTGATTGTCACATGCACAGTACTTCCTTCTCATACCTTATGAAAGATAAAGTATGTTATCTAGTAAAACACAGAATACTCTTGCACATAGGAAAAAGCTAAAATAATGATTTTAATTAATTAATCTCTATAATCCTTAGGGGAAAACCACATATATTTATGATAAGTTTTTGTGGCCTTTTTCTATTTCCCCAGTGAATTTAAAAACTACGTATTCAGTATGTTTACTCAAAAACAGCTATGCAAGACAATCCTATTTAAATATTTTAAAAATGACTAATTTATTAGTTTGTATCAACAGCTTAAGTATTTTTTTTCTAGTTGGTATTTGTCCTTTCAAGTAGCAGTGGCATCAGCATAGTCTGCATGATGCTATTGCTCCTGTTCTTGAAAATCTTCCTCTATCTGAGTTATAATAACTCAGTGAGCAAATTCATCTATGGCAGAAATTACTTGAGATGGGTTGCATCTGACTGGCAGCAATTTAAGAAAAAGGCATAATATGTGAAGCTGAATTATATGTTTCTCATTTAATACTGGGTAAGGCCTCAAGGAAAATTTTTAATTGTATCATAAAAAAAATAATTTTTTAACTCTGTAAATGGATACTTTCAAGTAATTTGCAGTACTCGAGGTATTGATATTACAGGTTATGCAACTACAAAAAAACCCTCTCATTTTCAAACTTCAGTCTTTCAATATTTGTGTTCAACTGTAATACTTAATTGGATTTTTTGAAACCGAAAATTTATCGAAGTGTGTGTTATCCTGTAAAGCTTTTTATAGTTTTCATGGTGTCAAGAGCTGCTTTACAATCAATAAAATAACTTTCCTGGAGTTTAATTGGCTAAATGCAATACCTCTCAAATAGAACATCTGAGGATGTATTGTTCATTCATTTTCTTAAAAGCAGGAAGAGATCCTGTGTTTTTAAAATTCATGTACTTGAACAAATGCTTTTTAGTAAATCTTTGCATCTAGAATTTCTTATGTCATATATTTCATTTTTTACCTTTTAGCAATGAGCAGATATAAATTTATTTTTAACAATCTACTTTTAAGTTATGTTTCTAAAGGATATATTATGATTTCTAAAGGCAATTTACACTAAAAATTTCAGTCATTACTTCACAGATGAAAATAAAATGCATTAAGGACACTCTAGTTTGTCTCTATTAAGATATTCTTAATATCCATGACACTCTTGTTAGTGCCTTTGACATTCAGACCCCACAGGAAAAAAGAAGTGAGAAAAATGCATCTATTGCTGGTAATCAATCCTCTTCTCTACCAGAAATACTTCATAAAAGATTACACCATGCTGTTAGATTGCACAGGAACTGATCCATACAGTGAAGTGCCAGGATCTCTCATACACACATGCTTGGTGTGCAGCTTGGAGTGCCAGCAAAATGTCAAATCTCAAGTTGGTGTCAGGAAACTGTCTGAACAGACCCCTAAAGACAAGAATATTTTAGCTTCAAATGAGAAAAACTTCGTCTGTTGGCTCGCCAAAAATTTGAGTGAAGAGACATTTCCTCAAAATAAACTGGAAGGAATAAATTTCTCCCTCCCTGCTCCCCTTTTGTAAAGCTGAATCTTAGGAGCAACAAAAGAGTTATGACACAGTAAGATAAAATGAACAAAACTGTTCTGATGAACCCATTAAAAATTTAAATGTTTTTTGAGAAATTAAACTGAATTAAACTGAATTAACAGAATTAAACTGAATGCAATTTAAGGTGTCAGAGAAATCTTTATAGTGATTTCTAGAAATAAACTGCTGCATAACTTGAAGAGAGTTTAAGTCAGAGCTCAGGAATTGGCTACCTTAGAATCTTCTGAAATAAGAGGAATCTGTAAAATTAATCTTATTCTCAAAAGAAGTTGTCAAATAGTGCCTTGGTGAGCTGACAAATAAAAAGAATACAAGTCATATACACACAACTCATACACAAAGTTTTAACCTGCATATTTAATTTTGGAAGGGAAGCTTATAATTTTATTTTGCAGAGTTTATTGCATGGATGCACATCTATTTTCCACGTTGTTTTCCTCTAGAAATCAAATGTTGCAGATCTGGAAAAAACATGGGGTTTTTTTTCCACCTATCCATGTGTCTTCTCAGTATGATTCACTGAAATTAAGTATACAGCAAAGTTATTAAGTACCTAAATTGTAGGATGTTTTGAGTAGTGGGAATTTTCAAATCTGTGTATGAATGGTTTATAAATTCTGAAAAAGTTGTACTGTTCTGATTAACTGAAACCTCTCATCTGGAATAGTTAAATACTGGCTGTCATTTTAATTTATGTGTTTCAGATAACAAGTAGATTCAGAAATCAGATTCTAAAGGGATAACTACAAAAGAAGAGTTCAATTTTCCACAAACATCTTCAGTATAAGCTGAAGTGGGACAAGAGGACATGAAAACTGATTGTCTATTTACCTGCTGTGAAACTTTTCTTCATCACATAATGATATTAATAATCAATGATTATAGCTAAGTTTCAGCCTCAAAGGCTTACATGAGCTGGAATTGACAAATTCTCCTGGTTCCTCTTGCTCATCACATTCAACTCTAGATAACTTTACTCTCAGAGACTTTTAAGAACACTTAAACCTTCCCTAAGAAGTAAGGATTTCTCACTGTAGTTCAACAAAAAAGATTTTTTTCTGGCATAAAAATTAGAGAAGGGGATCTTAGACATAGATCTGGAATCACAGATTTCCCGTGTACATATCCAAATTTTTTTTACAGAAAGAAGAAAGGTTCTTAAGTCATATATCATTGCCAGTAAATTTAGGAACTTCATTCAGAAGCTGTTTGAAAGGCACTTAGGAAGGTGTACAGAAGTCACATCTTTGTTATCAAAATGAGTGCAACTGTTAGGGTCCCTGAAGTAATCAAAGATAGGACTAATATGTTCGGTTTACAATACTTTTACTTCCGGGTTAGAGAAAACATGGATTTATTTTGTGATCTTACTGTAGTCCTCAGTGGAAGGCTCACTAGCTCAAAACCCACCACAGCTCAAGGCAAGCGTGCCAGCCTTGGCACGGGGAAAGAGTACACCACCAGTGTGAGAGCAGCAGAGGTGCTGTACCTCTGCAGAGGAGAGCCTTTTGCAGAGATGTGCAGAGATGTTAAAGCACAGAGCTTTTCAGCACTGTGCCTTGAACCAGCCTGTATTATAAACCTCTCATTTTCTTGAACAATAAAATATCCTAAACTTACAAAGAAATATAAACACAATAAAAAAATATTGTCTTTGGTCTAAAAACCTTTTATTCCTTGTGAACATACATGTGCTTTTTGTAGTATACTTTTAAACCAGGAACCTTCAGAGAGCTGAGTAAAGGGTAATTAAAATATAATTAAAATATATATAAAAGGTCTTTTTGGAATTAAAAAAAGAGACAGATTCAAATATGAACATAAACCATTTCCAAATGTTTCTGAAATATAGTGTACTGGTTCTGAAACTCTTTGTAGTCCCCTTGAGCGCCTCCATTATAAAGTAATCAGTAAATTTGTTTTAACACTCCCAAGGCATGCTTTCTTATGGTTATCTGCTAGTAAAAAAAAATAGTACATAAAAGGGAAGAAAAAGATCTTATTTTATATGAACACAAACAAAGTAATATCTCAGAACTAGATAGATTAATAACTGGATAGACCTGTATAGTCACATCATAAAATTTTTTCTCTGAGGTTTTCCACAGAAAACGTTTTTTAAATACCCTACATTTATTATTTTTATATTTAGCAATTTACATCTTTTTCTTACATTTTTTGACTTTTTTTTATTCATAACATACAGCTATTACTCTGAGTGTATATGTTAAAAATACTTATATGACAAATAAGCATTAATATTGTTTTAAAACAGTAACATTGAAAATGTTAAACAAAATAAAATAATAAATAAAAAATAAAAATAAAAAATAAAAATAAAAATAAAAATTAAAAATTAAAAATAAAAATTAAAAATAAAAATCAAAATAAAAATAAAAATAAATAAAAATAAAAAATAAAAATAAAAATAAAAATAAATAAAAATAAAAATAAATAAAATAAGGTATTTTTTTAACACTAAGTCATTTTAACTTTCTGCTTGCTTATTTGCTTCTTATACTGTTTTAGAATTCTGACTATATAAAAACAATTTATTAATATTTGGGGTCCTTTATGGTTCTAATACATTCTGGGCATAAGTTTAGGAAAATCAATAAACCATCTTGCCACTGGAATATGAAATATCAATATGGCACTGGTTTTCTAATGTGTCTAATAAGCTACATTAGTATTCTTCTTCTGCATATAGCTTATAAAATCTTAAAATTCACATCATTATATTATTCATATCCAAACTCTTGAAATGGGCTTGATAGATAAGGCTTAGTAAGACAAAAGAGGAGATTTGTTTGTGCAAAGATTATGTTAAACGTGCTGGAAGCAGTAGTGAAATCTCAGGAGGAGAAATAAAAAGCAAGCAGGCGATCTGTGCTCCTCTCATCTCCCTGCAATTCCTAGAGGTTACATATAAGAAGATTATGAAACAACGCACAGACACAATTGAAAAGCTTCCTAATGAAAACAAATTTGCCATGTTTGATGGCTTATATACATCATCACTTTTTGACAGCAACATAATGTAGAAAGACAATTTACTGAAATAAGAAGATTTCACTTTCTAAGCAAATTGTTTGGGAAAGTCCTCTTACAAAGAAAGAGGAATCAAAATGACATTGGAATAACCCAATTCCAATACTCTTAAGAGGCAGAAAGGAATTGACGGAAATGATGCTGTTCTTTTGATGGTTATTTAATTTTCTCAGGGAAGTCTCAGAAAGCAAAGTAGTTTGAATGGATTGGTCAATATATGATATCTGTGGGCACTCTTATTTACGCAAAACTGGTTAACACATACATCAGACATTTGAGGCAGAAAGCTGGAGAAATCATATCCAATCCATCCCTATGCCAAATAAGCCTTCCTTAGTTGGCTTAAGTTGCAGAACATTATTCATACTGTGTTGAACTTCCTATTGTATAGCTTTGTAGCAACACTACTTCTAAAAAATACATTACAGATCATCTCATTTAAAATACTAATATATATTAGATACTTGTTTCTGCACTCTGTAATCTTATGCTTGACTATTCACATACTCTCCCTTAAATCAAATATTTTTCCCTGAGCTTGTAATCTCTTCCTTCCATTTTACCACTGATAACCTTATGGCTAAATTTGAATTCCTTGTGTTATTCTGAATACATTAGTATCCCAGGTAAGTCACTTGCTTAATTTATTGTTCATTTGTTTTCTATGTGAAACATCTTTCACACCTTTTTAGGCTAAAATTAGCACCACTTTCATAGACTTCCACTGAAGTTCCACAAAATTTCTACTGGTGTACTGCAGTCTCTCCAGGTACATACATTCTCCAACAGAATCATTGAGAGAAGATATACTTCTGTTATTAATATTGTACCAGAATTGGTCTTTTGGAACTAGAGAAAGAATTAAATCTAATAATTACGAAAGCACGACCAACACTCATATCTGACACACGTGTCAGTATGGTTCAGCTATAAAGTTATGGGATTGTTACTTCTTTAAAACAATTAGAATTATTTGGGGGACAAGGGGAAATTAATGCAGAACTCACTGGGGGAAAAACAAAGCATTCTGAAGTTATTTTGAAGTTTATTTAACCTGGACTTAATTAGAGAAAAAGTTCTGATGAATCAGAAAAAAATATGTAACATTTGTGAATAAATAATCTGTGTAGAATGTCTACCTTTTGTCCCACTGTCTGGTTTTGAAGGAATTTAGGGTGCACTATTGAGCTGACACAAGTAATTTCATTTACTGGAGCTGGTTTTTAGGCATGAACCCAGAAATTTCAGCAGAATCTATGGCATTGAAGAGAGATAGTTAAAAGTATTCTCTTTTTTACTTCATTGCAAAAGCAGGAAGTGCTTGGTCAGACAGATGAGCAGCTGAAGGATCACGATGAGTGTGATTAACTCGTGGCTTGTAACCTAGTGCTCATGAGTATCGAGTTCTGAGAAATGTCACACCTCGCTGCATAGGACGTGCTTGAAGCAAGTGAGGTTCACTGCTCTCTGCTCTGACACCACAGAAAGTAGAAATGAAGCAACAATGCCCTGCTAATGAAGCAAATTCCTAGCCCTAGATGCAGAAGATCAGCCATTACCGCTGAGAGGAAGAGCAGGAACTCAGGAACTTCGACTCTTGACCAAAGTCTACCTCCTGTCACAAGACAAGGTTTCTCAGAGCCACTTTACAATTGATGAAGACTACAAAAGCTGATTTGATGAGACTTGAACCTCGAGAGTTGAGACATGGAGACCTTAACAATAAGAGGGCAACCATGAAAAAGAGTGTGTCAGACCGAAATTAAGGAAATCTGAAATCTTTTCATCGTGAGGAGTGACTAACACAGGAATGAGTTTCCCAAAGAGGCTGTACAGTTTCTGTTTTTGTTGATTAGCAAGGTTTGACTTGACACAACTCTGATCAGCCTGATTTGGTCCCAGAACTGACCCTAATTTGAACAGGGAGATAGACTAGAAATATCCTGAGGTCCCTTCCTCTCTAAATTATCTTATGATAATAATGATAAACTGTTCTATAAAGACAGATGTTTTTTATGTCCCAGTCTGTTTCCTCTTCTACATTAATGGTTGAATTTTGGCTAATTCTTCAAATAATATAAGAAAAATATTAAAATTAGCAATTACTAAAACAGTATCACTTTTTATTTCCTTAATTTCCCCTTAAATGTTTACAATAGGCTTAAGCATGTACATAAGTTTAATTAATATGGTGCTTCTGTTTTCTTCCAGATAATAAATGAAGATGCTAAAAACTTACTAAATACATTGCTTTGCTTAAGCTCAACAGAAGTCATGAAAAATTACCTCTCTTGTAAGACTAACTCGGTGTGCTAATTCCTTACAATAATTGGCACCAATATTGCTATAACTCATTATTAGTTGAATATAAATTAGCTTAAATATGACTGAGAAATTTATATTAATGTTAAACTCATGCTTAATTTACGTTTCCAGCTGGTTTTAATTATTTGAAAAATCACCAAAAAAATTAAAACCTGCAATCAGTGAGGTTTCACCTTAACACAGGGTTTTCTGGGAATTTACTAAACAAAGAATATATAAATGTGAAGAATTATTCCTCGGGCTTTTCTTTTGTAATTACCTTCCAATTGCTTAAAGTACAGAAGTTGAAGATTGTGTATATGTTTATTAAGCTCTAATAAAATACATACCACCCCCCAAAACCTCACACCTTAAAAAACCCCAAAACCAAAACACAATCAAAACTGAAAAAGAACTCTAAAAAACCTAAACAAACAAACAAACAATTTAAAAAAACAAACTCAAACTCAAAACTACTGTTTCTTTCATCTATGACAAGTATTTTGCCTGACAGGAGTTTTGGAAGACAGGATACAAGATAAGTCTTCTTCACACCTGCTAAAAAAATCATTAACTTAGCTCTATTTCAACTAAATTTTACAGCAGAGTTGCATGTACAGGTAAAGTTAAACAATGTTCTGGAAATCTTGCATCTCTTCTTATGTTATCCAAACCTTTGGTTCTTTTTTCTCCCAAGGAGATTTTTACTTTCACTTTTTAGGAATGTCTCATTTCCAATCATGATAACTGAAGGTTTGCAATATGCCTTAGAGTTACAAGCTTCTTCAGTTTTTATCAGAAAAACTCTTCCTATTTATGGAATGCTATTTCTATTTTTATCTTATACTATTGTACACTTTATTGTACACTTATTATATATAATAATATCTTATACATATTTATAAATTATAAATATTATATGTAATTATAAATATATATAATAATGCCAAGACTTTTGTATATATCTAGATAAAATTATGAAAAGTGCCTTTTTTCTGTTGGTAACATATTTTTACAAAGAGAAAATCAATATTCTAAATTATTAGACAATAGCTGGAATGTTTCCTTTTTTCTTTTCTCTTTATAAGAAAGATAAACATTTCAAAAATTTTTAATGAGTTTTTAAATAAAAATCAACATCAGAAGTAGGATATGTTGTCATTTAAATCCTCTCAATTGATAGGTTTGAGTTTACTTTGGGGTGAAAATGCTCTCTACATGGGGTTTTTACACGTATAACTACAGCAGTTGTTACTTCATTGACTTGTTATATTTAGAGCTGAACACTATGCTGTGCACAATGACAGTCCTTTTATTTTCTTCTTTCAACACCTTTCTGGAATAGGTAAATTAATATTTTTACAGAACGTCTGCAGAAAGTGAGGAAATAATTATATAAGTTGCCTACCTATAAAACCCATAAAACCCATTTTTTTACACCTATCGTCTTCTAAATCTGCAATAATTACAAATGCTTTTTTCTAATTGCTTTGCTTTTCTCTAAATCTCTAAATCCAGTTAGAGCTAAAAAGAAACATCATGCCACACTGCAACCACTAAGAGGATGGACTATTTACATATTCCTTATTTGGAGGATAAAAATAGTTCTTTCCTCCAAGCCAGTTTATCTGGTGTATTAACAATATAAATTGTAATCACAGATGCCATTGAATAAATTGCATATTTAATACTGTGAATACAATATTTTTGAGATACTTGACCAGTAATTAAATATGACACCAATTAACTCTGATGGAAAAGATGTTTGGAATTCTGTTTTGAAACCTTTACTCTCTTTCACTGGTGGGATTTAAATGCTTTCTGTTGTGCAGCTAAATCTTAACCAATCTTTTCTGATTTACTGCTGCATTATGGTTTTCTTTACATTTCTTCCCTTACACATGAAGTAGCTCCAGTGAGAAACATTTCCCAGATGATATCTTCCTATCTTTATACTTTTAACAATAAAAGTTGATATTAATTTAATTCAGATGCATTTTAACATTTGAAATTTGTAGTTACTGTAATGCTGTAAGATCAAATGTCAATATTTCTGTGCTTTTCCTAAGATGATGGATGATCATTTGAAGGACTTTCAGAAGCCAGTTAAAACTCCTTCTTAAAAACAGATAAAGTCAACAAGGAAAGAAAAGTTACTCATACCCAAACCTAAAAAACTGTTTGACTTTTCATATCTAATGTGTCATATAGTAAGGAGGTAAAAATAATGCTGTGTTATGCTGAATAAAATAACAGTTTATAATTCTCAATTATTGTCTTCAGGAAATTTCAAGTTTGAGAAAAAAATATAAACCAAGTGTTTAAATCTATGCTGTCAGTGAATTGGACCACAGACAAGCTCTCTCCTCCTTTGTATGAGTATAAACCTGGATAAGCCCCTCAGCTTCATTACTGCTATTTGTGATATATAACTGTGACCTGTGACATTGAAAGGAAGGTAGGATCTATAGATTTTCCGTATTTGTACTAAAAACACATTAGTAAGAGTCACTTGGATTTAGGACATAAAGAAATTAGAAGTTGGAAACAAAAAGTGCAGCAGTCTGGTATTCACATTCATATCTTGCCTAGAGTTAGTGGTTTGGAGGATTTTTTCTTTTTTTTTTTTTTTTTTTTTTTTTTTTTTTTTTTTGCAAAGGAAAATCCATAATACCTCCCAGGTCTCTGAAACACTTTAACAGCTGGAGACTGAAAGTTTCAAGAAAGGGGGAAAAAAAAGCCTCAAAGAAGTAGAATGCCTTGAAGTATAATTGAAGTTTTGCTCATTAAGGGCAGACCTGTGAAGACTTGACATTTCATCAAGTTTTCAGCCAGAGTTCCTAAGGAAATAGGCTTGAAAAAGTTGTACAGAGAACCGAGCTTTCTTTTGTGGAATTACCTTTTGACATAAACCTTAGTCAGTCGCTCCAATTTTAATCAGTCAATATTGCAATTTAGAGCTTTTCAGCCAACCTGTTGACCAAGAAGAGCGTAAGTTAAAGGAAGTTACATTGTCATACTCATTATAAACAAATTCTAGACATTTTCATCTTTCTATGTATTTTATTGATTTTCCTCTCTAAACAGGCTCTACTCTTTGGTACAGGTCTACTAAGGACTAAAAGCTGAAGTAAACTACTCCAAAATAGGCTGAGTCTAAAAGAAAGAAACACTTGAGAGCAAATAATATAAAGGTCATTGAGAAACATACTTTTTCTGTATTTATATAGACTGCATTTCAGTAAAGTCAGCAAAACCATCTCATTTCAAATGTATCAGACCATAACTGACTGTGAAAATTTACACTAAATCATCAACCCAAGGGGATATAGATACAGTTCTTTTTCCCACCCCATGGTAATGCCTCTGTCACAGCAACGTAATTGTTTATCCACTGGATTTTATCTGTATCCATTCTGTGAACAGTAGCTCAAGTTTGCAGTCTTTCTCCATTTGCTGTTTTATTATAGGTTAATATCATTATTTCCCATTGTCTCATCTTTCTTCTGCATATCCTCATTTCCAAGTTTTAGTTGTTACAGGATGGTGATTATGAGTCCCTGAATATTTGCTTACAGTTTTTATGAAATTACCAACATCTGCACTATTAAGTTTACTTGGATTTACTGCTGGTTAAAGATATTTATCTTACATAATCAGTAACTAAGAGCAAGTTCTTATATATACTCACTGTTTCCAAGATTCACATATTGTATATTTTTTTCCTAAAAATCCAAAGTGTGTCATATGTGATGAGTGTTAAAGAAACTTCCATGTCTGACCATCCAGGAGCCACTCTGGCAGTCACACTCGCACCACCTGAGCTGGGGAAGAAGCCCCTCTGCAGCCACATCCCCAGCATTCACATAGACTGGATTTCCTCACCAGCTCAATGCCAGCTTTCCCACAGCACTCTCAGATATCCAGAGCCTTAAAACAATTTAATCATGCTGAAATAATTTAATAAAAAACAGCATCTCAGGAGGGTGCCTGCAAGGAGGGACCTGGAACAACGGAATCCCCAGGCTTTTATGGTCTCACAGTCTAAACACAGGAAAGTCTGGGAGCCATCAGCCCCTGTTGTGTCTCCCTGTGTCCTGTCACCTGGCAGGGCCACAGGTCTCTGTGTCCTTTTTAATGCAGAGGATCAGCAATTCCAGGCTCCTGCCAACCCAGAGCTCAACATGCAGCTTGCACACAGAGCTACCTGTCCTGAATGTATTCCTCACTTGAGAGTTTAAAGAGTAGTTATGACGAATCACTACCTTCTCTCATATTCTAGTCATAGAAAAAACATCAAACTGGGAAAAAAGATTCAATCTTTATTGAGCTACAATACCCTCAGGTTGATGATTTACAAATAAAAGCTTCATCAACACTAACAAAACTTTATGGAGTCCCTTGATTCAGCTTTAGTGTTTTGAGAAGCAGGTTCACTTGCAGGAGAGATGAATTTATTAAATTTAGATCTAAGCTATTTTGGAACAAGAAAGAAAGTCAACTATTCAGCCTGCTCTAAAATATCTCCAGTGATCAAGGGTCTTTATTTTTGCCATTAAGTCGATGATTACCTTTCAGATCATTTCTGGAGACTTTCATGCTATCAGGCATGAAATAGCTATTTTCAAAACCTCATGGGGACCAATACTGATAAGTTTGACCCATCCAAGGAGAGATAATGCTCTATAATATCTTTGAATTTGATGTTTGTGCAAAAGATTAAAGAAGAATCTAGACATTTAAAGTGTAATCTGAATCCTTTGGTCCTGGAATCTAATGTGAAGGATTTAGAGATGAGTTAATGTTTGCTAAGGAAAATGCTATTTCGTTGAAAAAGACTTAGTGGAGTCTGTAATCTCTGTCAGAAACATACTCTGTTTGGAATATCCCAGTGCTAAGACAATGACTTGCAGGGTTTTTGTGCTCACTAAAACCTTCCTGTATAGATCAAAATAACTAGAACAAAAAGCTCTGAAAGATATCTCATAAATTGCACGTTAAAGGTCTTACATGGTGAAACTACTTCATATCTTCAGGTGGTCAGCAAAAGCACATCAAATCTAGAGGTAGGCATTCCTATGTGTTTAAAATACATTAGATATAGCATAAAGTCTCTGATGATATGCCTAACCAGCTGTGTGCTTGGATCCTCCAAAGCATTCAAGAAAGCCTTAGGACACTTTCTATATCAGTACTTTTCAAACAATGTATAACTTTTAGATATCTTTTTATCTAAGTTCATGTGTACCAATTAGATGAATGCCAGATATCTCTTTTCACGGTCTAGCAAAACATCTGAGAATACCACTTTCCTGCACTGGGCACTTTTACTCCATATGCACAGGCATAATACTGAAAAATAAGTCAGAGTGACTGCCATCATAAAGCAAGAAGAAAACATATTGAAAACCACCAGTCATTTGGGTAGTCATATTAGGAATGTACTATTTTGATTTGGACCATCCCTAAGTTTATATCTGTTCTTTGGCACTGTAATACTATTTCTTTCTCTCTCATTTTATTTTGTCTGCTTCGGTATTACTTTTTGTATTTCAAAGGCACTTCTTTCTAGTGACTTTTACAGATCATAATGGGTTTACATGGAAATGTTTCGGTAGTGAGTGGTCTGCAGGCCTAGATGCTGTGGGAAAAAACCCATTGTGCAGCAGAAGCAGTTTCAGCTGGAGAAGTGAGGAGTCAGAATATGAGAGAAATAGCTCTGCAGACACCAGCATCAGTGAAGACAGAGGCAGAGGAGGAGATCCAGGTGCTGGAGCACAGACTGCCCTGCAGCCTGTGGTGAAGACCACAGTGATATCAGTTATGCCCCTGAAGCCCATGGAGGTCCAAGGGGAGCAGAGATCCACCTCCAGCCTGTGGATGAACCCACAGAAGAACACGTAGATGCCCAAAGAGGACTGTGGCCCTGCGGGAAGCCTGTGCTGGAGCAGTCTTCTGGCAGGATCTGTGGACCCATGAAAGGAGTGGATCACCTAATGCTCTTCTAAGACTAGCCCTCCCATAATGTTACAGATTGTCTAGAATGCTGGAAAGACTTAAAAAAAAATACTTTCTTACCAAAACCAGAGAATCTGAAACATCTTGTTCATATCTCTCCATATTGAATTATAGTATTATCTTGAAAAGGTTTCACAGAACATTAACAAATTTTTGGTAGAATTTGATAAAATATTTTTTAGTTTTTATTTGACTAAGTTCTACTTTCTGGAATCCTAATATATATATAATATATATATAATATAATGAGGTAATTACTCATTTTAGACCATAGCAAGTCTTGTATCCAGGAATTGTCTTTAAACAGCACAGAAACTCAAAAAAAATTAGAGTATTTTCCTACAGACATCTAGAATTCTGTGTATCCTGTGAGTGCCACCTGAGACATTTAATTAGCCATCCCAGCCCTGTGGTAAATGCTGTAAAGATAGATTTGGGTCACTTAAAGCTTTTAATATCAGAACATAATTCCCTCAGTCCCGCTATCTTATGTTAATGTTTAGACCCTTACAGCTGTGTAGAACCTAATAGGTTCCTTTTGTTCTCCAAATCTAACTCTGTATTTTTCTGTATAGCTAAACCTGAGAAGAAATAGGACTGCCTAAAGAGCAAGGTGGAAAAAGATGACAAAATAAACAATGTTGTCATTTAATATGTTTCAGAATATCACTTGTCTGTGACTACAAGTTTGAGAAAAAGTGGCATCAACAGTTTGACATCTGCAAAATGTTCAATGGATACAAAATAAACAGGAGAGGAAACTCTTTCCTTAGCACCCTTCACTTATATTCATATTTTTTTTTATAATAAGAGTAGATATGATTCAGATATGTTTTAGTGGGCACTAAATGTCAGTTAGAAATGAAATATTTAAATTTGTAGCATTCCTGAAGTAGAACATAAATTTTTTTTATGGCTTTTGGGGGTAATATGTATATATATCCCCCTATATATATATATATATATATATATATATACACACACACACACATATATATATATATATATAAAATAATATAATATAAATATATATATAAAATGTTTTATGTATACAATTTGTTTCACCAAAACAAAAGGTAGCTTCATTAGTTTTCCAGTAACTGTTGAATAAACACATCTAACAGATCCAGAAACAAATGTGATATATGTTTTCCTTACAAATGACCATATTGAAAATCTGTGACATATATATATAAACCCAACTACCTTATACTAGCCCCTTAAATCTGAACTATTAAATTTTAATCGATTTGCAGTTGATTTACAAAGGAGAAGAAACAGTTGCAAAGAGTAAATATTGATTAGACATTGGATGCTCCACTGAAAGATTAAATTCTTCCAGTAAGCTCATGAAAACATATCATGAAAACATATCATGAAAACATATCTGGCTTCATTTGTTTACTATATGCAGATCTACTGTATTTTGTGTGTGTGTGTGTGTGTGTGTGTGTGTTGGCACTCACTTTGCTGAGACCTGGAGTTGAGGGGGCATCTGATATCACCTGTTTCTGTGTACGTGGGCAAGAGAGAATTAAGCTGCCTGTTGGAGAGGGAGCATCTGGCATCATCTGCAAAGAGGAGATCTCAAGCTGTTGAAACCATCTGTGGAGAGGAGAGAGATGCAAGCTTCAGAGATGAGCATAAAGCACCAAAACTGAAAAGCTGTGTTCCTCAATGGAAAACCTGCACCAAAGAAGTTCTTAATTATAGATAATTTTTGGAAGCTGATATAAAGAGAGGGTGAAGTTTGTTTAGTGACAGAGCCATCCATTTCTCCTGGACATCAAATATCAGGACTCTACACAGATTCTCTCTATGGGGAACATCAGAAGTCCACAGAGGTCCATGTGTTGCAACAGGAAAAAGCCTCCTGACTTTTATTTTTGAGATGAAAATTCAGACATGCATCGTCAACATCCATTTCCAACCCAGCCCCAACCTCTGCTATTGAAATTGGTGCTGCTGAGTTCTTCATGTATCTCTGTAAACAAGGAAGTTTTGCCTCCTCTTCCTTAATCATATTTAAACTTGTCTCTCTTAAACAAATCTGAAATATTTCTATATTATTATACACATCAGTGTGGTGTCCATTGCCTCAAAGGGCTAACATTAATCCTCCTTATTGGAGGTCTCATTTTCTTGTCACTTTTGAAACCTCTAAGGATTATTCCCACCTCATCTGCAGTTGTATATACACATTGAGGATAAAGATTTCCTCTGCCATACTGGTTGGAATCCTGACTTCTGATTGACTGTTGTATTTTTCACATAAACAATGTCATTTTTTTCCTGTTCCCACTTCTGTGTGGAAACAACTTTCAAAAAATCCTCACTTCTATTTTAAATCCTTCCTTCGAGCTTGTCTTTGTGGCAATGATAGAAACCACTTGTCAGTGATTAGCCAGCTGGTGTGACCACTGCTTTTTGCACTGGTTACAGCTGTCTTACTGCTATTTCTCTGTTTCCTCTCCATCTGTCTTATCCACCTGCTGTCTCTCATTTCAAACTTAAATTTAAGCTCCCTGGACAAAAACTCTCAATTTGTGATGCTTGTACAGTGCCTATCACAGTGTGTCCTTAGCTATTGAGTCTCCTTCCACATAAGCTAATATGCAATAAGCTGTCTGAGAAAGAGGGACGGTGCAGATTCCACATCTCAGGGTGGATTTACACCATCTGTTCACTGATATGGAAACCTGAGCAAGTTTAAACACTGATAGTTGTCTTGGCAAATTACCTGGAAAGTAAGATGAAATAGCACATTTTTAGTTCCAGACCGTTGTGACTGGACCCTAGCAAAGCCTAAATGAATGGGGTGTCTTTATACAACAGTGGAAAAGATAAATTTGGGAATATATCTGTTGAAGGAAAGACAAAACCTATACTATAGGTATTGTGGCTCACATGCTTGTGCAAGATGCATGATATTGTGCACAATATTGTACACAATACCAAGGTACATACACCATGTTTTCATTGCAAAGCCATTTGCTTTTCCCCTGGCCATAGAACAGGCTGAGAATGTCAAAGAATAGAAAGTGAAAATTGTGAAGTTGTTTTAGTTTCACCACTCCAAACCTTTCTTCTTATATTTTGTGCCACTGTCCAATTTCAGAGGTACTTAAGGGGTTTAATTCAATTACAGATTTTTTTTTTTTGGAAATTGTATTTCTATTATAATTATCACTACTCCTACTACTCCTATTTCTACTAATGCTATGAGGATATCTCTTTTTTGAAGGAGGCTTTCCTAATTTAACTAGGTCTAATTCAAATGCTATGCAATACCATATAATCATCCTAATTTAAAAACAGTTCAATAATTTCTATTTACGGTAGAATCAAATAAACCTATATGTATGGTTGGGATGGCACCTCTTTGACAAAATACTGTGTGATATTGGGAAAAACTAGATGTATAAAATTAAATTTCTTACTGCCTGAAGGCCAATTTGTGTGCTCAAGCTTAGAGAAATTACATTTACCTGTTAATATGTTTGTAGCTATGTAACAATGAAGAAATAATGCTTTAAAGTATTATTCAAGTGCTTATTACTTGTTTTGGACATATACAGCTGGCATATAGAAGAAGGCTGCTGAAATAAAATAGGGCTGTGAATCTGAGGTACAAAATCTAAACTGCCAGTCTGCACAGATTGTCTTATCCTGTTTTATGGTCGTCTGCCAAAAGCTCAAGTTTATTTATTTTATATTGAAATTTTCCCAGATTCTGAGCTTAGTGTACCTTCTTAAACTTCTGATACGTGTAATATAACACTGAGAGGTCTAGCAATGCTATGAATGAATGGAAACTCATGAATATTATTATTAAGATTTAAAATTACAATATTATTTTCTCTGGTTTTATTCCTGATTTCTATGTTATCTTTTCTGAACTGATAACTTTATTTACATAGTACTAGAAAGAAAGATAAAGAATCCAGTCCTGAAGTTTGCATAAGTACCAGTGAAAAGTAATGAGTTAAGACAACTGACAAAAGCAATAGAGCAGCTGAAAATTCAGCCAACCGACCAAGCATCAAACCACTTCTCCCCACTAAAGACCACCCAGGATAAAAGCTTCAGAAATTCTTGGCTTATGGCTATGAGCATTTCTTGGCATCTGTTCCCAGGAGCACTTTCTGAATATGAATGTATCCTAGCAGCATCCAGATTCCATTCCTTGCTTTCCTCCTGCTCCTTCCATTCCCTTCCCCCATCTTCTCTTGGCTTCCATGTGAAAAAAACAGACACCACATACTGAAGTGAAGGAATGAAGTGGTCCAAGAGATCCCCTGACACAGTTGATTAGGAAACTGCAACCGTCAGGCACTCCCAGCAGGTAACAGTAAATTGGTATGCTGGGGATTAAATTTTTTAGACATAAATGGAGAAAGGTGGAACTCGAACCATAGGCAGAAAACTGATTTGCAAACTCACAAGAGAACTGAGAAATATTTTAAGGCAGGTTTTTATTTTTTTAAACACTGAGGGATTCGTTATTAAAAGAAACTCATTGGTGAAACAATAAATGGTATTATTTAAGTTACTTTTACCATGCCTGTATTTTGGTGGGCTGGAAGGTGTTGTGACAAACGCAAGACTATTTTGATTAAATTACTTAGTATAGCATTGTGGTTTTACCTTGTCCAACAGTTAAGCCTCATACAGCCTCCAGTGATATGGAGGAGAGGATGGGGAATGAAAAAGTGAGAAAACTCAACATGGGTTGAGGTGGGGACCATTTAATAAGTAAAGAAAAGGCATGGAAACCAAGAAAAAAGAAAGAATTCATTCACCACTTTCCATGGGTAGGCAGATGTTCAACCATCTCTCGAAAAGAAGGGCTCTATCTTTTGTAACAGGGACTTGGGATGACAAATATCATCACTCTGAGTGCCCCCTCCTTCCTTCTTTTTTCCCAGTTTTAGGTGCTGAGCATGGCACCACATGGCATGGGATGTCTATTGGGCTAGTTGGGCTCAGCTGTCCCAGTTGTGTCCTGTCCCAACTCCTAGTGCATCCATTGTTGGCAGGATGGAATGACTGTGCAAACACTTCTCAAGAAGAGAGAAAACACCCCTGTGTTACCAGCACAAATCCGAAACACAGCCCCAAAACAGCTGCTGTGGAAGGCAGGAAGGGACTTTTTATCAGGGAGTGTAGTAGTAGAACAAGGGGTAATGGCTTTAAACAGAAAGATTTAGATTAGATATTAGGAAGAAAATCTTTCCTTTGAGTGTGGTGAGACACTGGAAGGTTGCTCAGACAAGCTGTAGATGTCCCATCCCTTGAAGTGTTGAAGCCCTGCATAATTTCATCTAGTGGAAGGTGTCCTTGCCCATGGCAACAGGGTTGCAACTAGACGACAAGTTCCTTCCAACCCAAGCCATTCTATGACTATTCCATTCTATGTGAGTATTAAAGTATTGAGTATTTAAGGTTAATAATTATTTAATACTATCTAGAATTAAAGGTTTAGATCATTCCCTGCCAAAGCAAGGCTTTTTTTGGATTTTGGCCTTATCCTATGTTAGCTTAAAATTTTATAATATTGATGATTTTACTGGCAAAAGATTTGTTTGTCTTAGTTACTTTTCAGTTTAGATACCATAACAAATCAGAACATGTAAGCCAAAGTGAAATTTCTTTCTGTCTGCTTCCCTTATGTCCTTTAAGTAAGTATGCATCCCTTTCTGACATTTAAGGATACTGGCACAGAAAATTAATTTCTCCTAAACTGGAAGGGAATTTGCAACAGGAGTATAATTACATAAACTAAATTTTCATAAACCTCAAAAATAAAACACACTATTTCCCCATCAAGCATATATTCTAAACACCTTAAATTTTCAGGTTCACAGTACTTTATCTGTGCACTGTGGGTGAGAGAACTATTATTATCTCCAACTGTCAAGTTTGAATTTAATTAATTACAACTGCTAACTCATGTGATTGCTACCTTTACTCAGATAGTGGTCAAGACTCCCTGATAACAACCACTGTCACCCAAAACGCAGCAGCCAAGCAGTGACAGGCAATTACAGATACTTTAATTTCTGTAATTGTTCATATTTCTTCTTTTACAGTAGTGCAGTCTCCTTTTTTTTAATGTCCTTAAAAAGAAAGATGATAAAAAAGCCTGTAATGTCACTGATTAATCTACACTTTTTCATTACTTTCCACCACTGATTGTTTTCTGTATGTTCTGCACCAATATACTTAATTTCTCTTTCAATATTTTTAAGCAATTACAGAAAATACCCTTAATTTAGTAATGTCTCTGAGAGCTCTGTGTTTCTGATTTGGGGTTATTTCAAAGTCATTAATTTGCTAAATTAATGTAGGTGGAAAGCACTAAATCCAGTGGTATACTTCTTCAGTCTTCTTGTGATAGTAAACCTATTGTGTGGCACATTAATTAAATATAGACTAAATTGATCCAGGAGATTTTAGTTCTCTAGAATCTAATGTTTGAAAGAAATAGTCTGATGCTGGGTTTCCCATGAGCTATTTCTGTGTATGAATACAGTCAAGAGCTTCAGTAAGCAGAGCAGATTTCATGGGGTTTACAAAATTCACAAAGCTCGTTCTAGTTTTTCTTTATTAACAAAACCAGGAACCAGAACACATTCCTGTACATGGTTGCTCTGATAGTATCTTCATCCAGGATCTTCCACAAAACACAATAGCAGAAGTCTATTTTCTGTTTTGAGATGGAGATTAATAAAGAGCTGAGCCTGTGCTTTAGCAAGCAGTTCATTCTTTGATTTGGTCATAGAGTGGTAAAAAAAACCATCACAATGATCAAAAACGAGGTTCATTACTCTCCAAGGACATTTCAACTGTGGTATCAAGAAAGATGGGTGAAACAGTTCTTTGGCTTCATTCATGTTTTCTTTCCAGGTATATAGTGTTTAGAAATATAATTAATGTTTCAGTAATTTGCAATGTTGAACTAAAGACCTGCAAGCCTTCCATATTTTGTGGATATACAGAAATAAGGAATAGGTAATATTTGTGGTTTGTTGGTTTGGTTTCTTTCTATTTTGTTTGTTTTGGGTTTCTTGGGGTTTTTTGTGTGGTTTTTTTGGGTTGTTTTTTTGTGGGTTTTTTGTTTTTGTTTTTTTTTTTTTGTTTGTTTTCCTTAATATTTGTATTTTTAACAGTTTTCAATCAGATCTTCCCTCCAGTTCTCTTCCCCAGGAAAAAAAAAACCAAAAAACAACAAAAACTCTAAGAGAAGAACACTGGAGAACATTAAGATTATTAAATGAAATTTCTTTCTGAAAATGAGCTACTTCAAATTGTGTTTATGAATTTATGTCATTACAACCACTGCCTTTTTTAGTTCCTTAACTTTATGTAATATACTTTGTGCTTTACAATCACAGACTTTTCTTTCCTTTTTTTCTATTTTTTTGGTAACAGTCTACCTTTTCACTCTCTCTTTATTTAGTTATTTTAGCTAAATATTAGGCTACTATCCCCCTGTGGATTAAAACCCCAACAATATAAACAATAAAAAACTGGAAACATTATAAAAAACACTATAAAACTAAACACTGGAATAACCTCTTTTTATCTTAGATCAAGACATCTAATATGAGAAATCAATTTCTGACTAAAGGAGACATTCTGATAAAATTTCAGTCTGTCACTTACTTCTCTCTCTGATTGCCAGAAGGACATCTAGATATTTTTTTATTGTTTTTCTGAAAAAAAATAGAAAGACAAAAATAGAAAAAAGAAAGGAAAGACAAAAAAAAAACAAAACAAAAAAACAAAAAATGAGGGAGGAAATAAAGAAGGATAACAAGAAAATGGAAAATAAAAAAATCACATTGATTTAATTCAGTAAATTCATAGATGTTCTTCACTCTGCATTTAACTATAAGAGAACCTTGATCATAAAAGCTTTGCTACACACATGTAGTTTTGATTATATGGATTTTGGGAAGAGAACTACAGGTTCTGGGAAGAGGAATAAGCCTCAAGTGTTTTCCCACAGAATGAAAAATTCAAGAATGGATTATATGGAGCAGTCATATCCCAAAGATATTCTTTGAAAGCTGATACTTTCTACCTCAAATACTGTTCAAAGAAAGTTATTTGTCTGACTTGTATCCCAAAATGCATAGATAATGAGAAGTAAAATACTCATAAAATAAAGCACATACACCAAGAACTTTTTTTTGTTTTGCACAGTATTTAAGATTCTTGCATGTTAATGATAATTTTATATCCATGTCATCACTAAAATTGTTATTTATGAAGTTTCTGTAATCTATATTATTAGTGTACCAAGGTCAGCAAATAATTACTCCTCTTTGTTTATCTATATCCTCTCTAATTTTTGTGTTTCTCAAACACCATCGTATCTATGAAATTATGATATAGTCATGGCAAGAACCAAGTTAATTTTCAGATTTTCTCATTTCTTTAGTCACATTTATTTTCTCTGAGAAGCAGAACTATCTTACAGAAAATAAGACACTTGAGGTTTGAAAGCACCATTTAATGTGAACTTTTGCATCTGTATTTGTTTTAAAAAAAAAGACCTGGATGGAATCATGATAGCTTGTGGGACTATAAATTGTTTGCAGCTTGCTTTTACAAACAACATCCCTGGTAAGCTTGTGTGCTGTTTAAAAAAAGATGTATTTTACAAATTGAACATATCTTTTGGAGTACTGGAACACAGAATGCACCTACAGAGGAACCTTCTGCCTGAATAAGAGGTTATTCCAGCTCTCTGATGTAAAGTAAAATTAAAATTACGGTCAGAAGGAGCCCCAGATGTAGAGGCAAAGACAGCCTGTAGCTATTATTTTTTCACTGTTGCTGCCTTTCAGAAGATTTCAATACACAATGCCACTGAATGAGAAATGCTACATTTCTTATTCAAATCAATGTTTTAAGATCAGAGCATCTATCCTATTCCAGGGAATAACTTTATCATGACACACCAGCTAGTAACCCAGCTATTGTAACACACTGTGTACTTTGATAAACAAATTAGTTTCACAGTCCTTTGATTTTAGCTCACTCTCCAGCACAGGGACACCTGTGTTACAATCAGTAATGAGAGTGGTCAGTTATTGCTGTTTTCAGCAAATGTAGGATAAACTCTGCAGTGTTTCGTGACAGGGTAATGTATACAGAAGAGCAATGAAGTGCTCGAAGAGGGAAGGTACAGAAATACACCAAAAACACCGATATTCCCTCTTGAAGATATATTCTAATTCATAGACAATGTCCTTATAAACCAAAAGCTTAATGATATTGATAGGTAAACCTTTTCTGACTACATACAGCAGCAAAAAAAAAATCAATTCCTTAAATTAAGAAGTAGAAATATTAGATTATTGTTTAATGCAGTAACAGCTGTCTGATAGAAGAGTGAAGAATTCTTTGTCCTGCTATGGATACAAGTTCATGCTTTCTCAGCTACCTGATGCGTTCTGGATATTAATGTACAGTTTGAAGTTTTAGCTGAAAAAAACAGGATAAGGATCAAAATGGAAACAATAAGAAAAATACATTCTTGCAGATTTTATTGGAAAAAATGCATATTTCTTAATTAACTTAGTCATTAAGCTTCTCACTTCCCAGATTTCATGAGGTCGGTTTAGATAAATTAGAGGGACAGTGAAAAAAGGAATTAATTGAAAAGTTTCTGAGACTCTTACTTGATTTTAGAAAAGGACTTTTAGAAACTTGGGTCTAGACATATGATGAAAATAATCGTATTATTATTATATAATGATATTATAATGACGTGAAGCTATAGATCCTTTGAGGTTGAGATATATATTGATGTAGATCTAGATGTAAATAGATAGATAGATGATAGATAGATAGATAGATAGATAGATAGATAGATAGATAGATAGATAAAGTAATAACTCTTGTAGCAAGGCACATTCAGAAAAACTGAAATAAAGTATCATATATAATCATATATCATATCATATATATAGCCATATAAAGAAAGGAGTTCTATGTTAGGAGAAAAACTAAAGCCAAAGCAACATAAAAACATGTGAAAAAGAAGAGAGATGTGTTTAAATAGGCATTCTGGAATCCTTTACCCATATCACCTCTTCACTGACTATGATCTTCCTTACAAGTACATTCTCACAGCTGATTCCAAGTGGAGAGTTTGAAAGGGATAAGAAATGCTTTAGCTGGTGATTATTATACCTCATCCAAAAGGTACAAAGCCTCAAGACAGACTGAGTTTCCATTTTGTAGGGAACCAAAAAGTGGCAAAAGGCTAGTAAAGCAGAAAATTTTAAATAGTTGTGAATTTCTGAAACTGTGTCATGACCAGATTAAATTCTACAGACTGCAAATTGCTCTGGGCTGAAAATGAGAGCATTTTATTCAAATGTGTAATAAAAAGTGTTTCTTATGTTCGTACTGCTAGGGCTTTGGTCACCTCTTGGTGTATGTCAGTACCAAGGGAAAATAAACACAGAATTCACAGACCATCTGTGGACTAACTGGACTAATCTGAAGTAAACCAAGTGCTGCTTCTTTTAAATGTTTGTGTGAATAACCATAGTTAAAAAGAGAAAAGAAAAATAATCTAAAGAGAAGGGTTTTTTTTACTTTCTGTTGTCATCCTCAATGGTATCCACTAATCAGAAACACTGTCTTGTTTTTAACTGGGGTGGCACTTCTTCTGGCATTCCATTTTATTGTCATGAACATCTACTTTTCTGACAACTAAGTAGTGGCAGAAAAAGAACTCAGCCAAAAGAAGAATAAGGAGTAAGCAGTAAAAAAAAATAAAAATAAAAAGGCCCAATGGAGGAATATGATTACCTTAAAAGATTAATATTATTATTACCCAGTAACTAATAAAATCTGAAAATTTTGTATGGACTATTCTTTAAGAAATGTATGAAAAACTTGTTTGTTTTTTTCTTTGCTTGTTTGTTTCCCATTTCAACAGGAATCCAATGATTTGACTTCTAGATTTTAGCTGCTGAAATGTGTGCTATGTTTCTACAACTTTATACCATGACTGTCTTATATAAAAACTCCTAAAAGAAGTGAACATCATCAGTTTTTTTGAAAAATGTCACTATGTTATGAAGAAAAAAACACACAGCCAACTAGACTAAACTAAACTAAACTAAACTAAACTAAACTAAACTAAACTAAACTAAAACAAACTCCCACAACAAACACTTGCCAACTGTTCGTTCTCATAAGTAAATGAAATTAAAAGTCTATTACATCACTTTCTCTTTAAACTGTCTTCACTCTGTAGTATTAGGACCTCCACTTTTCCTGTAGGGAATGCTTTCTCTTTTCTATTTTCCAGCTAAGGTTCACTTTCGCTAATTCAGATTAGGCAAAAGAAAAGACAGAGATAGAAAAGTATAATTGACTTAATTTAGTTTAATTAACTGCAAGAGAATGGAGACAATTAGTTAATGCATCGTAATGAATTGAATCATGAAATGAATTTCTCCCACTGGGAGAAAAAGATCCCTGTAATGGGAAAAGTAGATATAGAACAAAAAAAGAGACAGCAGACTGCTTTTTCTCCATGCTATGTTGACCAATTCAAAGTAACTGGAATACTAGAGATGTACTCTGTGGTGGCATTCAAGGTCTTGCAGGTGAAGCCTCCTTGGTGTATTTTAGGGGAAGACACTGCCCTAAAATTACTGGATGTGGACAAATACCTTATTTCTGGAAATTGTCAGCCTCAATTCAGCTTTTAAGGTATAGAAGTCAGTAATTGTAGACCTGTGGCTCTAAAGGAAATACTGAAATATCTCTAAGTGAAACAGAGAAAGAAATATATACTTAAAAGAAAACAAAAAAAACCCTCATCCAACTCCTTTGCCAACAACTTAACACTGAAAAAAAAAAACCCAAACAAGCCTACTTATATATTACCATGAAAGAATATCAATTGCATTAATCTTGAGTGTTTAACCATGTTATTGAAAACAAATTCTTGTCAAAGTGAGCTACCAAAACAAAGTAAAAATAACTTAATTTAGTTTTTCTACTTTTTCCAAGGGAAGCAACTTGAAATGTTTTAAGAACTATTAAATAATTTAAAACATACATTAGATAACTGAAAAATTCCTACATTTAAATAATATTGCTGGGAAAATCCATTGAATTTTGTAATTATTTAATATTTTAAGTTTTGTCCTTTTTCTGAATTGTAATTTTCTGTGTGAACAGAAGAAAAATATCTGATTACATTAGTATAGTATCATCTATTTTTTTTTTTTTCCATTATTTAATGTATTTTAATCATTTAATGCAACAGGAAAAACAGATGAGTTCACAACATTCCTTTTATAATGTAGTGCCAACTGGATTACTGGAAAATTACAAATTCTACATCAACTCAGAGTAAATATTAAATCTAATTTTTACTGCTAGGTAATAGCATTAATTTTGCCACAATCATCTCTCTCTTACTTTTTGAGTTACTATTCAAGTGCTCCAGTTGCACATTGCTTGATGGTAGAGGGACACAAAATGAAAGGATGATTTGGAGATTGAAAGAATCAGTTCCAGCAAATACAGTGCTTTTTTTCACCTTGGGAGCAGAAAATTCTTTCCAGTCTTTGATGTAGAGGGCAGGACAGGAATCTTTTAAGAAATTAAAGACATTGATATCTGACTGAGTTGGAATGAAGGGGAGGGGAAATGCAGCTGTATTTGAAGAAATAGATGACTTGCTGGTTTACTCACTGTTAAAACAGGACTTTTTTGCTGTTACTGTGTTCTTTTGCTATGGGATGTAGATAACACTTTAACTATAATTACACTTACAAATGAAGGGTGGAAACAAGACATGCAGAAATAATCATAAAATGTTTTCAGCTTTTTAAGTTTCCATGATTTTCACTGAAATATTTATCATACTGCATAACTATCAGAATGAAACTGAGAATTCATTTCATATTAAAGTGACTGTCACATTGATATCAGCTGCAGAGAAGTGGCAGCCTGCACAGCCAGTGCTCCAAGGACTACATTGCAACACCCACCACAGAGTACCCACAGCACAGAACAAAACCTGTGTGACACCCTTACTAATGCCCCTCCAGACTGCTTTCTGCTTTCTAGTAATTTATCATATGTAAAATTAACCTACAACCACAAAACTTGCACCACAAAGAAAGTTTTCTGCCTTTATGCATGAGATTAATTTCATATGGAGGGATAAAAATTGACGAGTGGGGTTTGTAGGAAGTGACTCAAAACATTTGCTAAAGAAATTATGACGCTTTAGTGAAGTATGTTACACTGGGAGTTAGCTAGATGGTGCTAAAAGCTGCTTATGTATTGCTTAAACTAATGTGACCAAAGGCAACAGTATTTTAGGTTAGAGGTGAAGATAAAAGAGATTGGTTTTTTTTGACTGGAATTTTGATGGTTGGTGTTGGTGGAAGGAGTAGGATATCTTAAGTAAAACAAAATAGCTTCAGTGTTTGAGACTGTAAAAAAATACAGCACTTTGCATAGATATTATCAGGTGAGGAGTGAAAGACCTGAACTTCTCTTGAGATTTCAGAAGAGATGTCTCAAATGATAGCCATGAGGAGATAGCTGTTTTTACTATGCTAATTGCATAAATCTAATTTTGGTACTTAGTCATATAAGTTAATGTTCAATTTTCTATCAAAAAAGGATGCACAGAGACTAATCAAATTATCAAAAAAAATCTTCCTGGTAGTCAAAGCCAGTGTGTTTTCCACAGAGACATGAGTGACACAAAATAAGGAAATATTGTTCAAAAAATTTGGTAATATTAAGTTTCTTCTGGTCAGATAAAATAGATGATAAAAATCAAAATTAATTATAAATTAGCTATTATATTAAAAAAAACAACCAAAACCCAAAACAAGAAAAAAAAAGAGGGTTCTGTCTACCTTTTAGTGATGCACACTGCTGTCATATTATAGCCACATATTTATATGCACAAGCTTATTGATGTAAAAGCATGTTTTGAATTACAGGAATTAGACCTGTGGTGGTGTAATCTAATCCCCATCAGTACCTTATTCTTTGAAGAAGAAGAGCATGCTTCAGATACACGTTCTTTTGCAGAACTCTCTTTCTATCCAGGACTAACCTTCACTGTTACTGTGTTGGCAGCAGCCAGCATATACTGTGCTTGCATTATCACTTAGATATTCTGCTCAAGATTCTTTAGCCTTAAACTAGTCAGACTTCTCAAGCAGAACAGAGTAAAAATCCATCAGTAGTACTCTAAGTAGTGTACTGTAGATGGAAGTGGTTGGAAATCTCCTGCCATAGTGTCTTTTGGCAGAAAAAAATATAATTATGATAGGGAAAACTGTGCATGAAATCTACGTGATGGAAAAAAATGGAAGTGTGAACTTATACACCTAGGAAAAATTAAGACAGTTTAGACAGAGATAATTAATTTCCAGCTTCTGCTCTCCCTCATAGAGAGAGATTATTTGGTTTAAACCAAAATGTTCACTTGGCAAGGATTACAGGAGAAGTCTGGAATAGATGTACTCTAAACTCTCTATTCTCAGGAGCTGCAATAGTCTCTCACATGCCCTTACTGAGAGTTAACCTGTTTCTTCTGGGAGAATAAGTAGAAGACAGTGGAGCAGACCACACCTTGTTGACAACTGCATTATTTCTTAGTAATGGATTGTGGAAAAAAGGCTTAAGAGAATGGATTTTGTCCATTTGGATAGTATTTCTTGTTCAAAATTTCACGCCCAGTTTTCAGCAAGGGAAAGGTGATTGTCATGGTATGTGTAATTCAGTGTGCACAGTTTTCTGATCACCAACTGTATTATGTTGGTTTAGGTATAATTTAACATTTTTTCCTCACTATCCTTTTTTACTTATACCAGAAAATGTTATATAAATAAATATTTTGCAACAAAAGCAAGCATATAAAATTCTACAATAATTAATTTTTTTCCCTTTAATGGAATGTAGAAATCCAAACCAGCTCTTCTGTTGAGATTTACGTTAAACAGCCATTTTCAATTCCAAATTCCTCTCTCTCACACACACTTTTTCCTTTGCTTTTTTATTTCTTTTATTCTCCCTATCTGTCTGGGGGTGACTCCCTAAACCAGAACACTAGGTTTTTTACTTTTCCTCTGAAAACCGAGATGAAAACTACACTATCCTGTGAAACCGAAAGTAGCGTACATTCCATTCACTGGATTTGTAGTCAGCTGTAGTACATAAGCAAACATATAGTCCAAAATAAAAAGCTTTTTATTTAGTAAAATTAGTATTAGGAAGAGGTTCTTTAGTTGATTAGGTGTTTTATTACCAAACTTGACACATCAGAGGGTGCCAGTAGCATAATTTAGTACCAGTATCTTTGATGTAGATATAATGTAGTTTGGAAATACAGTCTGAATACACTGAGTGTATACATAAGGATTTCACAGTGAGAACAGGTCTAATATTCATTTGAAGATCAGTAATTTCTGTCTAAAGCTTCTGAAAACATCCTTTGGGTTTTTGGTAACATTGAGCAAGAAACTACTGGAACAAATTTCAGCAAGATGGTTTGAGCTGGGTCACAAGGAAATTCTAGTCATGACAAGAAGCCTCATCACCGAATGGGGTTCTAAAAATACAAGATTTATTTAAAGCCTAAACTCATTCCTATTGCTGTATTCCTTCAAATAACAGGTGCTGTTCGTTTCTGGAACTTCAGTGGAAACCTCCTACTACTGCAGGTACAACTGGAATACATGAAAAGATTTCAAATACTATCACTTACAATGTGGAAGCTTTTTTGTACTTTTTCACTTCTTTTTCATGTCATTGTCAAAGAGAACACATCATGATTACAATTTCTAGGCTGTCACTTTTGCAATTCAAGATATGTAAATAAAAATGTGTAGTTGTATTTTCCCTTCCTAATCAAAAGATGGATTGAAGTGTTCCTCTCTTTTTTAACATTATTGTTTCTGGGAAAGAAAAAGCATGGGGATTCTTCTCCCCACCACCACTGAATGAGAATACACAACTCCTTGAAGCAACAGCATTAGACTACAGTGTTATACTTTGCAAGATGAAAAAAAAAATATTTTTAATCAGTAGGATATGGATCCTCAGCCACACAATCTCTACTTCATTACACTGATCAAAGTGATACCAGACCATCAATTCCAGTCTTTTTCAAAAAAATTCCACTATGTCTCAAGTAATTTCTAAGCTTCTTCAGTAGAATTTTAAACTACAGTAATTCTCATGAAGTTTAGAAAACCTAATCAAAATTCGTATTTGGTTTGACAACCCTCAACCCATGTGCAGTTAATTTTATTTTTCTCATCTGGAACACTGACAGTGATATCAGCTCCTCTCCATTTCCAGCTGAACGAGTGGTGTTTAACTGCTTAGTTCAGTTAGTAGGTTTAGTCTAGTGCTGGTAACATGTATTTCAGCAGAGGCATTTGTATTTCTCTAGTGAGTTGTGCAACTTGCTCTGCTCATGAAATTAGACTGCTGTCTATGCCTGAGAGAATTCATTTAAAGTTAGTTTGATTATGTCTAGACTGAACCACAGTCAGTGAAGCATAAAATGATTTCAGAAAAAGTTTTGACTTAATAGCTTTCTGGTGAAAATATTTTCACAGTCAGCTTACTTGGCCATGAAGAAATTGCTGTACTAAGAAGGAGAGCCTGTCCTAGACACATCAGGACTGTGAAGCCCATCAATTAATCTGAAACATGCATATACACCTGACTGTGTATCAATAGAACTGAATAGGAGAAAGAATTTTCCATGGTGACCATTGAGGAAAAAAGAAAGTGAGGGTCCTAGGCTGTACCTGGTTAACAAGAGATTTTGATGCACGAGAATTGTGAGACTAAAATGTGGCAAAAGATAGATTGTGTCTGTAGTCCACACTTCCTGAAGTCAGCTGATACAGGTGGGAGAATTCTTATTAAATTTGTCTTTGCATTTTCTAGAGGGTTAAAAAACAAACAAAAAAACCCACCCTTCCAGAGAATTAGTCTTACTTGCCCTGAACCATCAAGACAATTTGCACATTTGCTTCAAAAATAGCCAACACTTTGGAGTATATGGCAATTTGTTATTACTATGTGGTAGTTCAGACAATGATGCCAGATGTCTGGGTAACAAAGCACAAGCCTTATGAATGTTTTAAGTGGTGAGAACAGAATGAGGACATTAAAACTTAGCTATACACACACACCGTGTGTGTGGCAAAGGAGCTAGATAGAAATTTCTTCTCTTACAACAGGTGTTGTACCAGACATCACTGCTGCTCATAGAACTAAGTTTAGAAATCCCTGTATTGCAACTGTTTCCAGGAAAAGTTTCCTGAGAATGGGTTCACTCTCAGTAGCTGAGATGTTATATAAAGCAAAAATCACTTTTATCTCAGCAGGGGAATGAGAAATCAGCAATTTGATTGTTTCAATGGATGGACAAATTTTCTATAATTCAGGACACTCCCTTAGGTAACTTTTTAGTGGCCTGAGTTTAGTTTTTAGAACTCTTTAGTTCGACAAACATGTTTCTTTCTGCAAGAATTAGGCCTCATGGTTTCATGTGTCTGTATGAAAAAAACCCAAACCAAATCAAATTTAAAAATCCAAAAACTAACAAACAAAATAAATACCACTCCAAAACAAACCACCACTCCCACCCCCTAAAAAGACCCCCCTCCAAAAAACCTAAAGAAAAATACCCCAAACATGTTCTAGCCTGTCTGAGAATCAGGCAACTTTCAAAATTCCAATTACGATTCGTTAGTGGTTTTAAAGCCACCTAATTGAGAAAACAAAGGGCTATAATGACCAGGGGTTTTTACCCCAAAAAATACTTTGCAGTGTAGGCTGATAAAAATACCTCACTCGGCATGTCAGATATATGTATAGAAATTATATCACTTTTAATTTTTTGCAGATACTGCAGAAAAACTAAATTAAAATCTCTGATATTTTGCATTGAATTCCAGGAAGTAGCTCAATTGTCTCATCTTGGAAGAAAGATTTTGCTGTTCATTTTAACCAATGGATTGCACCTTCTGCATAGACACCTATTTATTATTCTCTTAATGTCAAAGACATGAATCTCACAAAACATTTTTTTAATGAAAACAAACCAAAAACACTGCATTTATTTCTACTTTCTGCTGTTAATGTATTTATCCAGATCATCTCACCTGTCCTCGTCCTCATTTTATCAGAACAGAACATCACAAAGAGAATACCTTTGAGAAATACCTGATGTTATGGAACTAGAGAAATGTTAGTGGGTAAACACATGTTCTGTTATTAGGGTAGGGGGATAAGCATGTACTCATAATTTTCTTCCCTGCTGATTCTGAGCTTATTCTTTTCTGCAGAAATATTTCTACCATCAAGCTATTAAAACACACCACAAATGTGTGTGACAGGAATGTGCTGAACAGATGAGGAAGATCAGCTCTTATTTGAGAGTATGATTGTGCACATTAAACTTCTCTATTGTGACAGAAATTTGCTAGAAAGGAACATTATACAAACACCATGAGGCATTGCTAGACAAATTAATCAACTCATTCTATCATTCTTTTGATAAAGGAGGACACTAACTGAGGTGGTGGTAGGGCCCTGAGTATCCTGGTGGGTTGTAATGGTCCTGACCACCCTTTCCTGGGACCCCTCCCCTTTCTCTCCACAGGGGTGAAGAGCACTATTGCTACTCAATTCAATGCCTCCAGTCCTGGTGTGAGCTGTGCTTTAGTTATACCTCGCTCACAGGTCCTTTCTGCTCATGCTGAGATGGATGGAATGACCTGAACCAGACTTCTCACCTTGCCTAGGCTGATGGTTTCTGTACTGGTTTTGGTATCCTCTTGCTATTACCTGCTCAGCTACACTCATTCTGCTTGTGCTGCAGCACTACACCATCCTAAGCTGCTTTCCCTCTTCCCTCTGCTTCTGCTGCTCCCTGACACGTGTTTAGCTGTCAAGAAATCTTCAGTTTGAGACTGCTGTGTATTTCCTTCTCATACATCAAACTGACACAAATAATACTACCATAATTTAAAACTTGTTTACTTCAGGGATTCCATATGAGATTATTGCTAAACTGGTGGTGTTTCAGTTTGGGGTTTTTCCTCTTAATTTTTTAGAACAGAA